>NW_019740893.1:0-709 GCF_002891405.2 Cryptotermes secundus | reverse complement strand
ATGACACAGGATCATGTTCAATTGCAGTCTCTGGTATTAATGCTGGTGAATGTTTCGGGTTATGCCACCACATTATTAGTAATTCAATGTCTCATGATATCAAACTGGAAGAAAAAATCAGGATGTTACAGCATACCAGCCAGAGAGCTCTATGATTTCCTCCATACAGGTTGTATACAGAATTTAAAAATTATACCTATATTATATACAGCCATTCCTTGTCAAAAGTCCCTGACATGAACAGAATGGGAAAACCTTCAAACAGATGAGGGTAAAGGAATATGATGTAATGCAACCTGTGAACAAAATTTTTGTGTGAACTGTGAAAGTTACTTGCTTGGAATGTGCTATATGATGCAGCTCTGTTGCTGCAATGAAGCAATGCAGAAATGCAAGGCATGTTAGCAGCCAGTTTCTGTGGAACTCATACACTGTGAGTTCAAACTTTGTGGCACTATGACTATTGCATTTATGCTCAGATCTGTGTCTAGGAAGGGTAGATCTGTTGACCAACATTAACTGTAATTTTTCCAAAGAAATGTAGCAAACTAGAGACTTCTTTCTTCACATTTTGCCCTGTACATAGTGTTTTCAACCTGAAGGTGAATATAATAATGTCTGAAAACAATACATTTCAATTAAGATCTTTTTCACATTTATGTAGAACAAAAGAAATCTTTATTTACAGTGTAGGACTAGTAATGATATT
>NW_019740892.1:0-684 GCF_002891405.2 Cryptotermes secundus | reverse complement strand
AGGGTAAGGAAGATACAGCACTTTGTTGTATCCCGAAAGATAGTAATGGGATGTACTTGTACACCGAGCGGAAGTNGGACTGGGATCGTTGGAGCACTTAAGAATTGAAATTCAAGTCTTCGGAAGTCGGTTTTCAGGTTAATAGAATGATATATTGAATCAAATGCTTACACAAGGTTACAATAGGAATATTAATTATAGTTACTTGATAAATGAACAAAAGGATGTCAGTGCACTATGCACCAACGCGGTAGGATTCGGCAGGTAGTGAGAGGTAGCCTCCAGGGAGGTTATGAGTTTGCTAATCGATGATGCCGCACTGAAGTTCAGTAATAACACACAAATGCGTTAGATAGTGATTAAACTGGCGAGGAGTCCGACCGATGTGAGCAAGTCAAAAGTTTAGCGTGATGTCCGCCGCGGCTGGCAAAACCTGAGTTTTTAAAGGGATTCGAACCCCGAACTTGGTGCTTGGACATCCAGAGACACGCCTATTGAGGGCGTAGTCAGATTCAGGATCGACATTTGATTCGTCGTCCTTAAAGAGGAGTTTCACCATTCAGACGTATGGAGCACTGGATGGTCATAGGAATTCTAAATGAGGATTCCAAATAAGATGATTTTTTAAATCACGAGGGAAGAACACCTGCAGGAAGTGCCCATAAGCACGTCTCTCCTCAAAAG
>NW_019740891.1:0-643 GCF_002891405.2 Cryptotermes secundus | reverse complement strand
GCTATGCGTTGCTAGCTTGCTACCTTTGCTTTGCAAGCTTGCTACTTTTGCGTTGTTTGCTTCCTAGCTTGATAGATTTGCGTTGATATCTTGCACGGTTTGCGTTGATAGCTTGCTAGTTTGCGTTGCTAGATTCCTAGATTTGCGTTGCTACCTTGCTAGATTAGGTTGCTATCTTCCTAGGTTATCTTTGCTACATTGCTAGCTTTGTTTTGCTAGCTTACTAATTTTGCGTTGCTAGCTTGCTTGCTTTGTGTTTATTGCTTGCTAATTTGCGTTGCAAGTTTGCAATTTTTACATTGCTAATTTGGTATTTTTCCGTGGCTATCATGCTGCATTTGCGTTGCTACCTTGCTAGATTAGGTTGCTATCTTCCTAGGTTATCTTTGCTACATTGCTAGCTTTGTTTTGCTAGCTTACTAATTTTGCGTTGCTAGCTTGCTAGGTTTTTGTTGCTAGTTTGCTAGTTTTCGTAGATAGCTTGCTAGATTTCCGTTGTTGCCCGTTAGATTTGCGTTGCCAGTTTGATAGCTTGCTAGATTTTCTTTCTAGCTTGCTAGCTTGTCGTTGCATGCTTGCTAGCTCTCCGTTGCTATCATGCTATCTTTTCGTTGCTATCTTGCTAGCTTGCTAGATTTTCGTT
>NW_019740890.1:0-1460 GCF_002891405.2 Cryptotermes secundus | reverse complement strand
GCGAAGGCAGTGCATGCCTTAGACCGCTCGGCTACCGTGACTGGCGGCATCTACCATAGAAAATAACAAATATATGCCAGAATTTTTAAATCTGTCATTCATTTAGCACGATTCTTTTTTTCGTTTACATTTATTGAACTTCTTAGCTTCTTCCTTGATAGAGGAAGCCTTGTGTTGTTAGCCTTCCATCTAGATACTGGATGCTGGCACCCTACAAGTACATCTATGCTGTCTATTAAAAAATTGCAGTACTCCAATGCTTCTGCAGTATATTAATAGTGTCACTTCAAATTTTCCGCCGAAGAACTTAGTAGAGAACGTTGCAATTATAGTAAAAATCGTTGAAGAACGATAGAAGGAAAGAGAACTGCTCATTTTGCAACATGTTCTGAAAATTTATAGCCTTCTGTAGGTCTGCTTTCATCCCGGTGGTCTTCTTTTTTAATTCTCAGGAAGTATTCCAGGAGTTCACTTTTTTCTGAGACAAAATTTAAATCCTTCAACTGAAAATTCCATGCAATCTCAAACTGCTGCCAAAAGCCTTTTATTGTACAGTTGGGACGGCGGATTTTGGCCGGTGGATCTCTGATGCGCAGTGGTCTGACGCATGTCGGCGAGCCTAAGATTGGTGGGCTTGCGCAGTGACACTTAGTTGCCTCAGTAAGAAGGTAGACGTTGAGCGCGTAGGATCGCTGTTATTAGTAGATACTATGTGCTTTTCCCACGTTCCAGTTACCAGTTGCCAGTCGCCAGTGCCAGCCTACGAATGTTCTCTCTGCAGACGAAGCAAGTTCGTAGCATAGACTCGCTCTCATGCGCTGACAGTGAAGGACACCGGCCAGAAAGTATCGGCAGGCTTATAGATCTCTTCTGGCCATCTGTTGCATTTATGAGAGGTTGCTAGAAGAATGACTTGCGAAATATCCCCACACTCCCCTTTTTGCTGGAATTAATTTTCTTCTTAACCAAATTTAATTTAGCCGTATAACAATTCGTGGACACGTGGTAGCGTAGTCGGTTGAGGCACTGCGCTATAAGCCGGAAGGTCGCGGTTTAGGTTCCCAGTACGGGCACTGGATTTTTCAATTGCTCTAATAGTTCCAGCCGCTCTGTGGCCCTGGAGTCGACAGACTCTAACAGAAATGAGTACCAGAAGTCTTCCTGGAGGTAAACGGTGGCCGGCGCCTAAGGCTGACCTCGCCGCCATCTTGAGTCGAGTGTCTAAAAAAATGTGGGAGGCTCGACGTCTCAAACCCTATGGGCCCCCACGGCCTGTTACAGGGATAGTTTCCCTTTTTGCACGACAATTCACTATTTTGTGAAAAGAAAGTTTTTCCATGAGACCTTAGAAACCGCCGCGAGATTCGCTCGTTACCGCGTCACTGTCATATGCTTGACTAGCTAGCTTGTCCTTAAATATATGAATTTTTTACTGAAGCTTTTCGTTCCTGTAAAATTCA
>NW_019740889.1:0-231 GCF_002891405.2 Cryptotermes secundus | reverse complement strand
AACCGAACCTAATCTAACCTAACGTAACCAAACCTAGCCTAGCCTTGCCTTGCCTCGCATCGCCCCTTCTTGCCTCGCCTCACGTCAAGTGACGTCAAGTCACGCCAAGTCACGTCAATTCACGCCAAGTCAGTTCAAATCACTCCAAGTCACGTCACGTCACGTCACGTCACGTCACCTCACCTCACTTAACAGCAGGGAATGGTACCTCTCAGTTACTGATTGATGCGC
>NW_019740888.1:0-515 GCF_002891405.2 Cryptotermes secundus | reverse complement strand
AGGCGATAGGTGGGAGAGCCAATGGTGCTCACAATGGGCCTTAGTTGAACGTCAGGCTTGTGGATTTTCGGCAACCCATAGGGTCTAGGTGGCCTGGAACCTTGAGGTCGTAGCTGTTGGCAGACCTCCTCAGTAATCGGGGACTTTTTCAGAAGAAGGACAGTCTTCCGCTCTATGACATCAGTAGGATCCTTCTGATTTCAAGGATAGTAGGTGTCGCGTGTTCTTTTAGCATGTCTTGTTGATAGTAGCCTCATAAGCAGAAAACTGTGGATTCCACACTTAAAGGCCGAAATTTTTGGAATTTGAACTTTGGGAGCAGAACCGATGGATAGAGAATTTCTAAACGAACTAAGAACAGAAACCTAACTGAAGCAATATATGCAGATATATGTAAACAACAAATTCTGTAACAGAACTAGAAGGTGAAACACCACTGAAAAGTGTAGCACTGGACCCAGAGCAACCATCTGCCATCTCATAACTTGTTTCCCGAAGATCCTTATTAGTATTAT
>NW_019740887.1:0-404 GCF_002891405.2 Cryptotermes secundus | reverse complement strand
TGCTAGATTGCCAGCTTTGCGTTTCTAGCTTGCTAGCTTTCCGTTGCTATTTTGCTAGCTTACAAGGTATGCGTTGCTATCTTGCTAGATTTTCGTTGCTAGCTTGCTAGCTTTGCGTTGCTAGCTTCCTAGCTTTGCGTTGCTAGCTTGCCATCTTTTCGTTGCTAGTTTGCCAGTTTGCTTTGTTTACTTGGGATCTTTGCGCTGCCAGCTTGCTAGATTTGCGTGGCTATCTTTCTAGCTTTGCGTTGCTATTTTGATAGCTTTCCGTTGCTAGCTTGCTAGCTTTGAGTTGCTAGTTTGCTAGCTTTGCGTAGCTTGCTTGCTTGCTTTGCGTTTTTTCTTGCTAGATTTCGATACTAGCTTCCTAGCTTTCCGTTGCTAAATTGCTAGCTTTGCGTTGC
>NW_019740886.1:0-739 GCF_002891405.2 Cryptotermes secundus | reverse complement strand
AGCTTGCTAGCTTTGCGTTACTAGCTTGCTATCTTTGCGTTGCTAACTTCTTAGCCATGCGTCTTACTTAGGCTTCGTTCAACAGCTTCTCTTCCTACCCCCATTTTTCTTCTTCAGCTTCTTCTCCTTGTGTCTAGAAAGTTCTTCCGTCCTGCCCTATCACGTGATCCTCCCCCCCCAACTGGGCCTGCTTTATGGTAACTAGTAGGGTAGGAAGAGACGTACACTCAAGGCGAGACTTCGTGAAAGGAGGTAACAAGCAAAATTCTGTTTTTTGGCATGGCCATTCTAAATTCTCTTTGGATTGTTTCCCCTGAAGGTTCAATAAAAGGAATAGCAGTAATGGTGATCTGGGGCTATATATACATATACATATGTATATTTACATTTTTTTGTTGGAAAATATTGGCTTATTGTTAACCAGGGGACGATGTATTCATGTATCGTTGGCAAGCTAAAATTGTTAGCTAAACTATTGTGATCTGTTATTTGTACTCTCCTGAGATTTATTGTAGGCAAGCTAAAAGCGTTAGCTGAACTATTGTGATCTATTATTTGTATTGTCCTGAGAGTTATTGTATGCAAGCTAAAAGTGTTAGCTGAACTATTGTGATCTATTATTTGTACTGTCCTGAGTTTTATTGTAGGCAAGCTAAAAGTGTTATCTGAACTATTTTGTTCTATTACTTGTACCGTCGTGAGAGTAATTGTAGGCATGCTAAAAATATTAGCTGAACTA
>NW_019740885.1:15129-27452 GCF_002891405.2 Cryptotermes secundus | reverse complement strand
TTTGGAAGAAAATGAGATAGAAGGAATAAGAAACACGTGAATGGGAAGATAAGGGAGACGAAGGAACGACTGGAAGAAATGAAAAAAAGGAAGAAAAACATGAAAGGGAGAGCAAGAAAATAAAGGAATGAAGGAGGACGGAACAGACGTCTGAAGATAGGGAGAACAGAAGGGACAGAACGATTTTTCATGACCTAATAGCTGATAAGTCTAGGGACCGGAATTTTTGAAAATGCACGTTTTAAGTGTTTTTGTTCGTTATTGCATATTCTAAACGTAAGAGCACTGAAAATGTCTAAAGAAAAGTGCAGCAGTAGATATTTAAAAATTCGGTGGGTGTCGGATAATAGTGACTATTCAACAGACGGTGTCGTCGTGTACTGTCAAGTGTGCGCAAATGAAGTAAAATGTGAAAAGAAATTTCAACTGGAGCAACACTCAAGAACGACTGCACATATTACGCCAAAGAAGGGAAAGAAGAAGGGCACACCACAACAACTACTTCTTACACAGGTCAAACCCAAATCCTCTATTAGTACATTTTCAGCCGATCTTTGTAAGGCTTTAGTATGCAGCAACATTCCATGGAATAAATTAAGCAGCCCAGTTCTGCGAGCATTTCTGGAGAAATATTGTGTAAATCAAAAAATCCCAGTTGAATCAACTCTTAGAAAAAATTATCTACCTTTGCCGTATGAATCTACGCTTGAGTCAGTCCGTTCTAACATCGGAGGGAACTGTGTCTGGATATCGGTGGATGAGACAACCGATTTATGTGGCCGATACATAGCAAATTTCGTAGTTGGTAAGCTACATCCAGACGAAACCGGCAACCTGTTGCATGTGCCGAGCACGGGTGCAGAAGGCACATGCTAGGGTGAAGGAAGTAGTTAAGGAAAAGTTTCCAATTTACGTACTTTAATAATATCATATAATGGAAAGAAACCTCATTCAGTTAACACGGAACTGACAGTACAAGCGGACCAGGCCGCTACTGTAAACTTGGACTTTCACTGATGTTGTGTACACCCCAAGAAATAGCTGTAACCAGAAGGCAAAGGGAAAACAGGATCACTACCCGCTTTCCAATTTACATGCGGAGATCCACTGAGAACGCATCTGCTAAAGTCCAAGTAAAAGGCAAGGTACGGGAGGCCAAATAACAAGTGTCACAAGACGTTTTGGGAAACCTCCTATTGGTAGTGATATGCGAAACATGGGGAAAGTCACGTACTGGCTGGCGTAAATACAACGGCCAGAGACTTCATCCCCGCTCTCTGATCCCGAGGTTATCTGCGTCTATGTGTAGAGCAGGGGCGCCTGGTTATCAGAAGTCGGTCGCTGCCCATGCTTAGGCAGAAGTATTGGAGTGTTGTCTACTTTGTTCTCTGCCGTTTAATTGTGTATTTCTGTTTCATTTTGATTGTACATTAAATCCATCTAGACAAGTGTCTCGACAGTTTGTTAGAACGACACCCCGCACTGACTCCCAAGGGGACCGCTCGCCCTAGCCAACCTGCCCCGCTGCTGGATACAACATTGATCTCAGGTGCGGGGATACAACAGAAAAATTCTGGTGTCCGATGTGGGGTCTTCTGACGACTGGAGGTGTCTGGCAACTGGAAGGAGGTACAGAGCGACAAGTACAATCGAGGTATAAGAGGCAAGAACGAAGACAACGGAAATTGGTAAGAAAGAACCAATTTGTTTTGGGCCCATTACGTGAGCAGTGAGTCCATTGTGGATATTGATTGTCGTTCAGGATAACGACAAGATTGAAAAGGAAACCGAGCTGTTGAGCTCATCAACTGAGCAATTGATTGGATTATTGACTATAGTATATTAAGAAGAAATTACTGAGGAGCGTCAAGTTGATACTAGGTGCGAGGAGAAGATTTAAGAAACCCGTACAAGCAGGGGGGAGAAGAAGAAATGAAGTGACAAGAGAATTGTGTGGCTAATTGTTGATTGGAAATTTCAGCCTACTATCAGGAGCCTACCTGAACGAGACAGCGTCACCAGCAGGAGATACGTCATCAGACAAGAGGACGAGTCCGGAAAAGAAGAACAGCAGTCGTAGCAGTCGCACCCATCAACCGGGGCGAGGACATCATAAACGGTGAGTCTCTGCTAAAAATACATGAGTGCCAGACAAAGAGAGGGAAATATCATAATTGCCGAGGCTGATAACTCGAACAACATGGCCGAGGAATACGTTAGCGTAAGCGAAGCACTTAAATTAGTGACCCCCTTCGCTGAAAACAAAAGAGAAATCCTCACTTTCATCTCGAACGTGAACACGGCTTTCGATGTGATCAATCCGATCCATGTAGATAGGTTGTATAAATTTGTATTAACAAAAATTAGTGGAGAACCTAGGATCGCGATAGCACACAGAAATTTAGAAACATGGGCAGAGCTAAAGGAATTTTTGACAAATACTTGCGTGGAAAAACGTACGCTAGACTTCCAGGCCAACCAACTGTTCCGAGCCAGGCAAGAAAAATCAGATAATATTTCGGAATGGATCCAGAAGATCCAGGCACTGGGTTCAAGGTTTAGGGAAGCTGCACTAAAGGACTGTATGCCAGGAGAGCGAGCTTCATTCTAACGCTGTCTGATAGGTTGAGGAATATTTGTTTTATTCAGGGGCTGTCCTCAGATAGGATACAAACGGCAGTCGAAATCAAGATGATTTTGACGAGATCGCGGAAACTGCGTTGGAAGAGGAGAGCGCTATTTTCTCAAAAAAAACTGAAAGATACTAGTGACCCGAAAAATTTCCCATGCAGTGAACTAATTGCAAAAAGACAGGGCACCCAAGTAGTAGATGTTACGTGAAATACCCACAGGCTGGCAAGGTAAATGTTTCGCATTTCAAGGCAACTAGTCAAAACAAGGAATTCGTGTGCTGGAATTGTGGACAGAAGGGCCACAGTTCGAGGTTCTGTAGGAAATCTAGAAGGAAGGTGGCACCAGAGAAAAGTAGAACCGAGAGGTCGGGAAACGAGAGCAGGCCGTCCGGCGGCAGCCCATCGACGGTCTTTGCTACTCAATAGGCTGCATTTGCGAAAGTAATGGTGAATTTTTGGAATTTGATGTCAACATTAGCAACGGTGAAAGGTTAAGGTTTCTATTAGACACAGGGGCAGAAGTTAGTTTGATAAAGAGCCCTAAATTAATAGGCGCCACAGAGTTCGACCCCGATCAGAAGGTGCGAGTGAAATGTGTAAATGGGGCAATAGTAGAAACCCATGGCACGGTGAACGCGTGCGTAAGCGAGGGTCAGAACAAGTTCAGTTTTAAATTTCAGTTAGTAAACAAGCAGGTAGACCTTGCTTATGATGGGATCATCGGTAGAGATTTTCTACGACACACCATGACCAACATTTGCTTTAAGACAAACAGTGTAGTATTCAACACGCCTGAGGGAGAGTGGATTAAGGCGATGGGTGGAAGCAACAAGGGCATAGGAAATAGAAGAGTCCACACACTAAAACTACCCCGAAGGTCGGAGGTGATAGCGAAAATACCCGTGAAAGACGGAGTAGAAGGGAGCGAGGGGATAATAAATAAAACGGAACTGACGGAAGGCGTCTATCTAGCCAGTTCGTTGATTAGGATAGTGAATAATCAGGCTATCACGAGTATACTGAACACAAAGGAAACAGATATAGAGATAGAAATCCCGGAAATGAAATGGGAGGAGTCAGAGATGCCTGAGGAAGGTTTTCAGAATTTCGTAGGATCGCTAACCACGACAGAGAAGGGCACGAGGCATAGAGAACAGGAAGTGCTAGAGGCACTGGGGTTAGAAAATATGAACTCCGAAGAGAAACAAGTAATGGAAAGAACATGCAAGGAGTATCAGGACATATTTTACTTACCTGGAGATATGTTGAGCTGCACTACCACTGTAAATGACTCATTGAATGTGGTACCGGGTGCGAGTCCCGTACACACGAGACCCTACCGCCTACCTGAGGCGCAGAAGGCAGAGATAGAAAGTCAAGCGAATAAGTTACTAGAGGAAGGGATTATTGCGGAAAGCAATTCCGCATGGAACAGCCCCTTGTTAATCGTACCAAAGAAAACCAACAAAGCGGAGAAAGGAAATGGCGGCTTGTAGTGGATTTTAGGAAATTAAATGACCAGACCATTGGAGACGCTTATCCCTTGCCCGATATAACAGAGATTTTGGACCAGTTGGGGCATTCCAAGTACTTTAGTTGTTTAGATCTAGTGATGGGGTATCACAGATAGAGTTGGAAGAAACGGACAAGGAAAAGACCGCGTTCAGCACCGAAAACGGTCACTTGGAATAAAATAGATTACCGTTTGGATTGAAAACGGCGCCCTCGACCTTCCAACGAATGATAAACACCGTACTGTCGGGCTTGACAGGAACGCGATGTTGTTTTTTTTTTTGGATGACATAGTGATTTATGCGAGTTCACTGAGCGAACATGACTCAAAGTTGCGGGAAGTGTTTGGAAGGATCAGAAAACATAATCTAAAGCTCCACCCGGGAAATTGCAAATTCCTCCGGAAGGAAGTAGGTTATTTAGGACATGTAATTACAGAGAAAGGTGTGCAACCTGATCCCGGAAAGGTAGAAGTAATTCACAAATTTCCTAGACCAGATTCAACCAGGAAATTGAAGGGATTCCTGGGTATGACACGGTATTATAGAAAATTTATAAGCAACTATAGCAAAATTGCGGCTCCCCTGTACTTGCTATTGAAGAAGGATGCGCAGTTTATATGGGGAAATGACCAATAGAACGCTTTTTTGAAATTAAAGGAAAAACTGGTGTCCAAACCCATTTTACAGTACCCTGATTTCTCAAGGGAATTCATACTCAACACAGACGCTAGCAACGAAGGCATCGGAGCGATTTTATCGCAAGGCAAGATTGGGCAAGTCTTGCAGATAGCCTATGCTAGTCGTAAATGAAATAGAGCCGAAGCAAATTACACTACTAGTGAAAAGGAGCTCTTAACAATTGTCTGGGGAATCAAGCATTTTAGACCTTACCTCTACAGTAGCAAATTCACCATAGTAAACGACCTCAAACCCTAATGTGGATAATGAACATCAAGGACCCTGGATCTCGTTTACTTAGATGGAGAATCAAGCTGGAGGAGTACGACTACGAGATAGTCTACAAAAAGGGAGCACTGAATACCAATGCTGACGCATTGAGTAGAATGAGTGGGCTTGTGCTCTCGGATGAGGTTCAGGAAGGTCAGGGGAAAAATCATAGTGAAGAACAGAAGCGGCAGATAATGTACGAATATCATGATGCACCCTTTGGTGGGCATCGCGGAATGAATAGAACATATAGGGCAGTAAGATAAAATCACTCGTGGCCCAACATGAAACGGGAAATAGAGGACTATGTACAGCGATGCAAGAGCTGTCAAATAAACAAGGTGCTAGGTCCTCGTGGGAAGGCCCCCATGGAGATCACCACGACGGCGCGGCAACCTTTCGAGAAGTGTTGTTTGGATGTGGTGGGACCATTAACAGAAACTAGTGCCGGAAACAAATACATTCTGACATTTCAGAACGAGCTAAGCAAATTCTTAGTAGCCGTCCCAATACCTCGGCAAGATGCCGAAACGATAGCGAGGGAGTTCGTGAAGCACATAATCTTGAATTTCGGAACCCCCGAAAGGTTACTCACGGACCAGGGTTCGAACTTCCTGAGTGAAATTTTTGAAATACCTGTAAATTGTTAAAAATTAAGAAATTGCAGACGACCTCGTTCCATCCTGAGAGTAATGGTAGTCTGGAACGAAGTCATAGAGTGTTGAAGGGGTACTTGAGACACTATATCAAGGAAGATCAGAGCAATTGGAATGACTGGATACCGTATTCTGTACACACGTACAACATATCCACCCACACAGCCACTGGTTACACGCCATTTGAGTTAGTATATGGGTTCAAGGCTACTATGCCTTCGGAACTACAAGGGAACCCGAGCACACAGTACAATTATGATGATTTCGTGACCGGGTTAAAGAGCCGGTTACAGAAGGCGCACATGGTAGCCAGGGAAAACTTAATTAGCCATAAGGAGAAAAGCAAGGTGAGGTACGATAGAGATTCAAAACCACCCTCTTTTCGCATAGGGGACAAGGTACTGCTCTTCGATGAGACCGCCAGGAGAGGGAGATCAAGGAAACTCTGCTCCCAGTGGTTAGGCCCCTACGAAATCGTAAAATTGGATAAGGTAAACGCGACCATAAAGAAGGGAAGAAATACTCAAAAGGTGCATCTAAATAGATTAAAACCCTTCTATTAAAACAAAAACTGATGCCGGAAGCAGCGTCATCAGTAGCGACTTGAAGCACAGAGCAAATGATGCTCGAGATGGTTCAAGTTCGTATAGCAGCAGGCGTGACCAGAGTGGTTTGAACGGCTGCTGTACTGCGATGTGGAAAGCAAATGGAAAAACTACCACATTATCACTTTTCCTGGATAGTCTCTTTCCAAAAACAGAGATACCATATATGCGAGATGTTTCCTCTGGAGGCAAAACAATCCGGAGGTAAACTACTCCCCCAATCGGATCTCCGGGGGGGGGGGTTTCTAGAGGAAATGTCATGCAGGCGTTACAACAAGAAAAAGTGCGAAGATCAGAAGAAACAGCATGGATACAAGATTGGAACATGGAATGTCAGGACCTTGAATCAAGCAGGAAAATTGGAGAATTTGAAAACGGAAATGCAGAAGAATGAAGTGTCTGTGCTAGGTGTCAGCGAAGTGCGGTGGAAAGGACAAGGTGAAATAAGAAGCGGTGATTATACAGTGTATTATTCCGGAGGTGAACGGGCTGAAAGAGGTGTGGCAATAGTGGTGCATAAAAGTGTAGTGAGGAGTGTTGTTAAGAAGATTGCTTGTAATGACAGAATTATTGCTCTGAAGTTAAAGGCAGAACCGGTAGATATACTGATTATACAAGTGTACATGCCAACATCAGAGTATGAAGACGATGAAGTGGAAAAAGTGTATGACACAATTGAAGAAATTCTTCAGGAAGATGGAAGAGGAGACACAAACAGCATCATATTGGGAGACTGGAACAGCATTGTTGGAGATGAACCATATCAGAATATTGTTGGATCACATGGACTAGGAAGACGGAATCACAGAGGTCAAATGCTTATTGACTTTTGTGAACGAAATGGATTGATTGTTACCAACACTTGGTTCAAGAAGCCAAAGAGAAGAATTTACACATGGAAGGCACCTGGGGATTGGAAGAGGCATCAGCTGGACTACATCCTTGTGAAACATCGATTCAGAAACAGTGTGAAGGATGTGAAGACGCTTCCTGGGGCAGACATTGACTCTGACCACAACTTGCTGGTTGCCAAGTTCCGAACCAGGTTGAAGAAAATTATAGGATTTCGAAAGCGCAGACCCAGATGGGATTTGGAGAAGTTATATGCTCAAAGACAAAGCGTGCAAGAGACTCTAGAAGAGAAACTCGGTGCAATTGAAGGTGAAAGCGGAAATGCTGAAGCGCAGTGGAACGATATAAAAGAATGCATGTTAGATACTATCAGTGATTTGGTAGGTAAAGTTGAGAAGATAGCAAGAAAACCATGGGTTACACAGGAGATGATGAGTAAAATGGAGGAGCGAAGGAAATGGAAGAATGTCAACAATGAAGAAGGCAGGAGGAAATACAGGAGACTGAGGAATGAATTGAAAAGAGCCACGGACAGGGCCAAAAAGGAATATCTTGAGAAGATATGTAATGAGATTATGGAATTTCAAAGAACAGGCCGTTATGATTTGATGTACATGAAGACAAAAGAACTAGGATGGAAAGAGAATCATGGGATTCAAAATGTTGGCATCGAAGACTCCCAGGGGAATAGAATAGTAGATCAGAGGCAAGTGCTGAAAATTTGGGAAAATTATATTTCAGAACTATATGATCGACCTAATCGGCCAGAAACCTTAGAAGTTGAACCGGAAGAAGAAGTAGATACAGACGAGAAAGGACCATATATTTTACAAAGTGAGGTGGAAAAAGCTATCAAGGAAATGAGGAAGGGAAAGGCTACAGGAGATGATGATGTACCTGGAGATGTGCTCAAGTTACTGGGAGAAGGTGGTTTGAAAACACTGACAAAACTAATGAACACCATATATGAAAGTGGAGAGTGGCCCAAGGACTTTACAGAAGTTACAATGATTGCCTTAAAGAAAAAGACAAAAGCTACAAAATGCAGCGACCATCGCACAATAAGTCTTATTGCACATACAGCAAAGATAATAGCAAAGATACTTAAAAGAAGAATTGAAAGGAAAATAGAGGATGTACTTGGAGAAGATCAGTTTGGATTTAGAAGAGGAAAAGGAACCAGGGATGCAATTGGGATGATGAGAATTATAGCGGAACGAACTTTGGAGATAGATGAAGAACTGTGTGTTTGCTTCATAGACTGGCAGAAGGCATTTGACCGGGTAAACTGGACCAAATTAATGCAGATCCTGAAAGAAACAGGTATCGATTGGCATGAAAGAAGATTGATTAGCAAATTGTACATGGATCAGAAAGTTAGAGTACGACTGGACAGGGGGGAGACAGGAAGTGTGCAGATTGGAAGAGGAGTTCGACAAGGATGCTGTTTATCACCAATTCTGTTCAACTTGTACAGCGAATGCCTTACCAAGGAAGCTCTGGATGGGCTCGGTGACTTCAAAGTAGGAGGGCAAATTATTCAAACTGTGAAATATGCAGATGACCTTGTGTTAATGGCTAAGGAAGAAACTGTGCTACAGGGCATGATTGATAGACTAATTGAAATTGGAAGGTGCTATGGCATGGAAATGAATGTGGAGAAAACAAAAGTAATGAAAATTTCGAGACAACCAACCCCAGTCACAATAAAGATAGACCAAAAACAAGTGGAGAATGTGAAATGTTTTAAATATTTGGGTAGCTTGTTAACAGATGATGGAAGGTGTACTTGTGAAATTAAATCCAGGATTGCCATGGCAAAAGCTGCATTTAGCAAGAAGAAGAATCTTTTTACCAGCAAATTGGACTTAAATTTGAGGAAGAAACTAGTGAAATGCTACATTTGGAGCATAGCTCTGTATGGGGCTGAAACATGGACACTTAGGGCAGTAGATCAGAAACATCTGGAAAGTTTCGAAATGTGGTGTTGGAGAAGAATGGAGAAGATCAGTTGGACCGATTATGTGAGAAATGAAGAAGTGTTAATTAGAGTCAGTGAGCAGAGGAATATCCTACATGAAATAAGAAAACGGAAGGCTAATTGGATTGGTCATGTTTCACGCAGAATCTGCCTTCTAAAAAAAGCTATCGAAGGAAAGATAGATGGGCGGATAGAAGTGACAAGAAGACGAGGAAGAAGACGTAAGAAGATGCTGGATGACCTTGGGGACAGAAGAGGATACTGTCATTTGAAGGAGAAAGCTGTAGATCGCATTAAATGGAGGAATTGTTTTGAAAGAGACTGTGGACCTGTCGTCTTGACAGATTACTGATGATGATGATGATTAAAACAAGAGAAATCTAAAGAGCAAATAGGAACCGAAAAGTGAACAAGGTTTGGATTTCAGATGCATTGCTGGAAACTATGGGTGTACATGAGTTGGATATTGCGGTTATGGAAGACAGTCGAAGCTCAATATGCGGGGAACGACCTGGGATACAAAACTGAGGAATATGGAAAACCACCTGGGTTGTACTATGAGCAGTTAGGAGAGACAACCCTCTACAACACCGAATGGAAAATGCTGGTGTACGTGGACTTAGGCCAAGCCGACCAGGACATTGAACAGCTAAGTCAATATATAACCCACATAAACCAACTATGTCACGCCACGGAAATCCAAAACTGGACCGATTGCAGTAATTTCAGGGCAATATCAGTAGAATCCTTAAGGAGAATAAAGGGAAGCGAATGATTACTGAGCGAGTTAATAGGGAGGGAAACCAAACCCTCGAGGTAACGGCGAGGATCACTAAATTTTGTCGGTGAAATCAGTATGATTTTATTTGGGACGTTAGACGAGGACGACGCTAACTATTATAATGAGCAGATAAAACACTTTGAGGAAAATTAGGAAGGTCTAACAAACCTGATGCAGCAACAGCTGTCCATTGTAAAGGCGTCATTGGGCACATTTAACGAAACAATTTCGGACCTTGAATATAATAGTCAAATTACAAAAAAGGGATTAATAAAATTAAAATCGTACATGGAGAACTTTATGGAAAGTACAGACTCCCGACTAAATCTGTTAGACATAAAAATCACAGCGGAAGGTCACATCGCCCAAGTTAACAATGCCCTCGCAGCCATGCAGCGAAATTTAGATTTAATGATTGAAAGCGTGATCAATGCACAGAGAGGACTGCTGCAGCCTCAGATAGTCACACCTAGTTTAATAATAGAAACACTAACCAGAAGTGTTTCAGCGTTTCCCAAAGAAACGATGGCACCATTTATTATTGGCAGAGATTCGGCCAATTTAATATACAAAATATGTGATGTAAATGTATATATAAAGAATGGTATTATGGGATATGTAATTAGTCTACCCCTAATTAGCAAGGGTACATTTAAGGTATTTAAATTGATTCCATTACCAGTACCCGTGGGAGAGAATAAGTTCGTCTACATTGAAACGGAGAATAGACTACTCTACATCGACCAGACGAGGCAATATTATTTTATGACTGATAGAGAGGAACTCCGGAGATGCAAATCCATAGAACCGAGTAAATATATATGTAAACAAATGCAACCCCTACTCAACAGTCACATGCAGGAGGCCTGTGCAATAAAGCTGCTACAACCTAGACTAAACATTCCCAAGGTTTGTGACACGAGAGTTGTACAGCTTACGCACATGATCTGGACACAATTAGAGAACAGAAATGAGTGGATTTATTTTATCCCGATGAAGGGTAGCATCACCATTCNTAACAAGGAGCCTTTAGATGTCGTACTTACCAGCACGGAGAAGCTAACTATACGACCAGGGTGCAAGGGATATGGGCTCACCGCCCTCTTAGCCACGAAAACAGATACATCAGCAAACGTGACGAAACGGAGGCGACCTATTGTCAAGGGTCGAACCTCAGTATGAATGTTGTGAAAGTTTAGGTGTTCCCAAGAATTTAAGTCATATCGAGTTGGACATGCATTATAAACACGTAGTCTCCCACGTGGAGGATCTGAAATATGCTAGCTTCAAGGTCTCGGAACTGGAGAAGAAATTAAAGGAACAAGAATGGAAACACCAACATTCACAGCATCATAAAATATATTCAGTGATTCTGTATATTATATTAACCTTAATATAAATGTATGGAGTTTACCGTTTAGGACGTTTCTTAGTAAGGCGTTGGTTAAATAATAATAAAACGATAAGGGCCATAATGGGACCCACTGCAGAAGCCGAATCGTCTACAGGACCCGGTGGGGCCCGAAATGTAGTAAACATCAGTATAAAGACAAGCAATTAGAGTTTGACAGGGAACCCAGAAGCCATTCCACTGCAGGAGATGGACAGTAGTTCGACCACAGGTACTACCCCGGAGCTACGAAGATCGAGGCGATTCAGAGCCACCAAATCTTATTTTTAGGTCCAATTTAGGAGTAAATTGTACCTTAGTCAAAGGGGGGAGGTGTTGCATGTACAAAAGGCACATGCTAGGGTGAAGGAAGTAGTTAAGGAAAAGCTTCCAATTTACGTACTTTAATAATTGTGTGACATGTTAACCCCTACCTCCCCAGCTGCACGTAGCTGTAACGTAGCGCTCGCGTAATAGGCGAGTAATCACCCCGCAACTCTCCCCGCGGTGACGTCACGAGCGGAGCCGAAGTGAGCCGAGCGGAGCCGACGTTAGCCGAGTCCCCGCAACCTTGAAGCTATGCAAAGCGAGTCAACAGCGGTGACGTCACCGAGGGATAAGGCGGTTGCTAGGCAGTAGTCAACAACTCCGGACAGCGTGGCTAGCAACACGGCACCAGACGACAATGGTCCGGACCGAGGCTACATAAGGAGCAGCGAAGGCTATTCACAGTTAGTCCTGGAGCTACCTCCGAGTGAGTCCTCGAGCTACCTCCGAGTTAGTTCCGAGTTAGCCAGCAACCAGTCAGTTGTATTGTGGCATTTGCAGTGTAGTATTTGTGATATTGCAGATAGCAGTAGTTCTAAAACTGTCAATTGTGTGATTGTAAGTGCGAATGTGAAATAAAATTCGCTATATAAAATACGGCGTGAAGTTATTTGTCGCGTTATACGCCCCAACACG
>NW_019740885.1:3302-14318 GCF_002891405.2 Cryptotermes secundus | reverse complement strand
TACACAACTCTGTGCTGACGCTTCCCCCCATTGGGACGATTCACCAAGAAGGAGCCTGAATAATATTTTACTTGAACGTTTTTTAATTTTTTAACTTTAAATTTTAATGTTGACGACTCGGTTTTGAGGGTGGTCTTTTAGATGCAAGTGCTATACCTGCATTCAAGATACTGGGAAGTGTTGTGCTTTACACTCCGTTATATGTAATAGCTTCCACGAATAATTACATATTGTGAATGTTGAGCTGTGCCAGTGTTTTCATGGTTTGTTGCAAGTGCCTCTGAAGATGGTTCCTTGGAACCGAAACATGTAAGGCAGATGAGATAATTAAGTGATCAAAATATATATTGTTGCACTTGACGGAAAATCTATTGTCAATTAGGGATACAACACATTCACAGGGAATGCTATAGACGCACTGTGTCGTCTGTTGCACAAAGTCTTGTTCCTAAGAGTGTTTTTCGCACGGAAGATGGTCCTAATATTATATCGATTACCTATATGTTTAAACTTTTCAGAAAAACCCTTCACATGTGGAATATATACAGAACACAAAGGGTTTTCCTCTTTTTGCGGACGACTACTGCCCTTGGAATTAATGACCGAGTCAGTGAAGCATTTGGGATAACCGTTCAACTGAAGTTCGTGTCTCAGGTTAATTCCTTTTTACCAAATCTTGTCGATCTTGGCATTTGGTGGAGGCTCTGTCGTGGATGCTCTGTCGTGGAGACTTTTAATCAAGCCTCTTTTTACATGTGGCGGATGGTTAGATTTGAAGTTGAGTTACTGGCCAGTGTGGGTGGGTTTTCTGTAGACTTGTGTGACTAGTGCCGTCTCTTCCCTGATGACCAGAACGTCCAGAAAAGAGATCACATTGTCTGACTCAGTTTCCTTAGCGAAGCAGATGGAAGGCCTTAAACTGTTGAGGTGGTCGAAGAAATCCTGTAATCTCTCTGGCCAATGAGGCCAGACTACAAAAGTGTCATCCATGTATCGCATCCACAACGATGGTTTGTACTGTGCTGAGTCAAGAGCTAGTTTTTCAAAATGCTCCATGAAGATGTTGCTAACGATGGGCGAGAGTGAATTTCCCATAGCCCACGACGTGGGCCCTTCAACTAGCACCGCTTCTTGATTCTCTTTCCACAATATATAAATGCAGAAAAGAATTGCAGCCTATTGAGGGAAACAGTGGAATTTCGTAAAAGTAAAGTTGTCCCTGTTCTTAACTAATTAAACACTGCTCCATGGAGACGTATGAGGGAGTGGATGTATAGATCCAAGTTTTCTTGACCTCGGCACTATTTGGAGGTTAGTGGTCGGCTTCACATCCCGGCCGCTTTACCCCCGGTGAAAGAGCCCTCGGTACCCATTGCATAGGAGGCTGGGCGAAGCGGTCTGAACGACGTGGAGAAGATAACATTCTTGACCCTACTGAAACTCGTACCCCGACGTCTCGGTCTTCTGGCTCATAGCCAGTTGCTATACAGATTGCGCTATCCCGACTCCTCCATAGTGCAATGGGTGCAATCCTAAAATCATTTGGTAACTCGTAGCAACATATGCCCTGTATTTAAACTTCTCCTTGTAACAGAGCTCTTCTTGAGGAGATGATAATTCCCATTCAACCAAGGAACTACCAGCTTTTTATGCAACCCTGAAGGTCCGATATTCTCTACAAAATTGTATGCCGCTGAACGCTGCCTAGAACCACGTTAGGCCTAGGTGCCCTAAGAGATTATTCTAGTGCTATTATCTAGGACTCGTTCTTTTGACTCATTCCTTCAGATTTAAAGGTTAACTCATTCACTTTTCCTATGCATTCTACATGTTCCGCTAATGTCATCCACCTTGATTTCATTACCATAGTAATATTTCTATGTATCCTTTACATACGTGTTCCAGGTACTGGTAGCATCGGACGTACCACTAGATTATACCAAAATAATACCGGTACCGCTATGTCTATCTATCTTCGTGAGTTTACTCAGTCATTCAAGGCAAATACTAAAGGCACCACGACAGTTTTGTTAGTGATCGTATTCAGTCATTAATCGTCATACTTTCACGTGTAGCGAGTTGGCCGTGACATATAAGACGGGTTATGGATGGGATGAGTGGATTTATTGACAACTTATTCACACACAAATAGACTAGAGGCCATACAGCGCTATCGCTAATGTACACAATTTGCCGTTCACCATTACACGCGCAGTAGGGTTCTCAGTCTTCACTAATAGTATCCTGGCAACGGATTCATAAATGTCTCAACATAAACTAAAATCGCACATGAAGTATATTTTACACACCCTAATTAATTTCTTTCTATTTGTTCTCAGTCATCTTTCACTGCCATCTCCAGAACTTGACACAGTTCTCTACAACTAATTCAAACGAACTGCTTTGTACCTTTAAAACACCGAGGCACGGACCACGCAGAAGACCCAGCCACTCTATTGTTCAGAAGGCTTGTCAATGCTTGTTTACGTCAATGATCCTACTATTTTTGCGCTCGTATCGTAGTTGGGCGAGGCACTATGCTGCAAGCAGGAAGGTCACTGGTTCAAGTCCCGATGAGGTCACTGGATATTTTCAATTGACCTAATCTTTCCAGCCGCACTATGGCCCAAGAGGCGACAGAGCCTCTAACTGAAATGAGCACCAGCAATTAATTAAAAATTTACCAGGCAGTAGAGCGCGGCCGGAGCGTAAGGCTGACAAATTTACCGCCATTTTGAGCCGATTATCTAGATAATGTGGGATCCTCAACGTCTCACAACCCTATGGGCGTTCACAGCCTATTACAGGGATAACTTTAGTTACTCTTACGCTTCAGCGGGAATGTGTTTACCGAGGCGGTACCTAGCACCGGAAGTATACGTTGCAATACCATTCGAGATTACATAATCTATGCTGTCCAGACAGCTTCACTAAATAAATTAAAAATTCTTTCAAACGTAGAAGACGGCGAAATTGCGAATCTTTGCCGTTATTTCTCCTAATGAAAGTCCATAGTAGCGGAAGTAAATGAAGTCAAAAATAATTTAAATTGTTTACTTACAACTCACACATAGAAATATTTTAATTTAAGTAGGCTTCACGATTCATTAACAATTATCAGAGAATTTCGAGACCAGCTGTGCTACCACTGAATTCACGGGAACTCTATAAACACTTCGGACTCCAGAATAGAGAGGGAATTTCGAAAACAGCTTTGCTATTATTGGCTTCAAGAGAACTATATAAACAGTTCGGAACCCTTAAAAGAAAGAGAATTTCGAGAACAGCTGTGCTACTATTGACTTTAGGTTAGCTCTGTAAACAGGTTGGACTCCACTAAAGAGAGGGAATTTGGAGACTACCTGGGCAAATATTGGCTTCACGAGAACTTTGTAAAACTTCGTTCGGGACAGGATATGCTACAATCGACTTCACGAGAACTCTGTAAACAGATCGGACTCCAGTACAGACAGGGAATTTCGAGACCAGCTGTGTTACTATTGACTTCAAGAGAACTCTGTAAACACTTCGGACTCCACTAATGCAAGGAATTTAGAGACAAGCAGTGTTAATACTGGCTTCATGAGTACTCTGATAAAAAGTTCATACTCAATTATATACTGGGAATTTGGAGAGCAGCTGTGCTAATATTGACTTGACGAGAGTTTTGTAAAGAGTTGGGACCCAAAAAACGGAATTTCGAGACCAGCTGTGCAAATATTGGCTTTATAAGAGCTAGGTAAACATTTCGGTCTCCACTAAAGACAGGGAATCTCGAGAACAACTGTGTTACTATGGACTTCACGAGAAATCTGTAAATAGTTCGGACTCAACAAAAACAGGGGATTTCGAGACAAGCTAGGTTGATATTGGCTTCATCAGTACTCTGTAAACAGTTAGAAAATCACTAAGACAGAGAATTACGACACCAGCTTTCCTAATATTAGCTTCAGGAGAACTCTATAAATAAATTATTACCCCAATAAGACATTACATTTCGAAACCAGGTGGGCAATTATTCGTTTCACGAGAACGCTGTAAACAGTTCGGAATCCACTAAAGACAGGGAATTTCGAGAACAGCTGTTCTATTATAGACATCACGAGAATTTCGTATAAAGTTCGGACTCCAGAATTGACATGGAATTTCGTGACCAGCTTTGCTATTATAGGTTTCACGAGAACTCTATAAAGAGTTCGGGAATTTGGAGACCAGCTGGGCTACTATTACCTTCATGAAAAATTTTGTAAACAGATCGGACTACATGAAAGACAGGGAATTTCGAGACCAACCGTGCTACTATTGGCTTCGTGAGAACTCTGTAAACAGTTCGGAATCCACTAAAGACAGGGAATTACGAGACCAGCTGGGAAAATATTAGCTTCACGAGAACTCTGTAAAAAGTTCGGACTCCAATAAAGAAAGGGAATTTCGGGACAGGCTACGCTGCTATCGATTTCACAAGACCTCTGTAATCAGGTCGGAATCCACTAAAGACAGGGAACATCGAGACCAGCTCTGCTACTATAGATTTTATTATAGCTCTGTAAATAAGTGTGACTCCACTACAGACAGGGAATTTAGAGACCAGCTGGGCAAATATTGGCTTCACGAGAATTGTGTAAAAAGTTCGGACTCTAATAAAAATAGGGAATTTCGGGACAGGATATGCTACTGTCGACTTCACGAGAACTGTGAAACAAGGTCGGAATCCACTAAAGATAGGGAATTTCGAGACCAGCTGTGCTACTATTGACTTCATGAGCATTCGGTAAACACTTCGGACTCCAGTAAAGGAGTTTATTTCGAGACAAGCTGTGGTACTATTGGCCTCATGAGTCCTCTGTAAACAGTTCATACTCAATTAAAAACAGGGAATTTGGAGAACAGCTGTGCTAATCTTAACTTGACGAGAGTTCTCTAAAGAGTTCTTACACTACTAAAAAGACGGAAATTCGACATCAACTGGGAAAATATTGGCTTCACGAAAACCATAAAACAGACACCCTTAAAGAAATGGAATTTTGAGATCACCTGGATTATTATTGAACTCACGGGCACTCTGTAAACAGTTCGGACTCCACAAGAGACTGAGAATTTCGAGACCAGCTGTGCTACTATTGGCTTCATGAGAACTCAGGAAATAATTCGGACTCCAATAAAGACAGGGATTTTCGAGACCAATTTTGCTAATATTGACTTTGCTAGAACTCTGAAAAAACTTCGGACTCCATTAGACGCAGGGAATTTCGAGATCAGCTGTGCTAAGATTGATTTCACGGGAACTCGGTAAACATTTCGGAATCCACAATAGATAATTAATTTCGACACCAGCTGGGAAAATATTGGCTTCACAAGAATTCTGTAAACAATTCTGACTCCACAGAAGAAAAGGAATTTCGAGACCATCTGTGCTACAGTTTGTTTCACGAGAAAGCTGTAAACACTTTGGAATCCACTAAGACAGGGAATTTCGAGACCAGTTAGAATAATACTGACTTCACCCGAACTCTGTAAACTGTTCGGGCTCCAGAAAAGACAGTGAATTTTGAATCCATCTGTGTTACTATTGACTTCACGGGACCTCTGTTAACAGTTCGGACTCCACAAAAGACAGGGAGTTTCGAGACCAGTTTTGATAATATTGGCTTCACGAGGACTATAAACAGTTCGCACCCAAATAAAGACAGGGAATTTCGAGGCCAGCTATGCAAATATTAGCTTCATAATAGCTCTGTAAACAATTCGGTCTCCACTAAAGACAGGGAATTTCAATACCACCTGTGTTACTATGGACTTCACGAGAACTATGTAAAGAGTTTTGACTCCACAAAAACGGGATTTCGGGACCAGCTGGGTTGATATTAGCTTCACTAGTACTTTGTAAACAGTTTGAAATCCACTAAGACAGAGAATTATGACAATACCTTTCTACTATTGGTTTCACGAGAACTTTATAAATAGTTCGGACCCAAAAAAGACATTGAATTTCGAGACCAGGGATGCAATTATTGGCTTCACGAGAACGCTGTAAACAGTTCGGACTCACCTAAAGAAAGGGAAATTCGAGACCAGCTGTGCTACTATATACATCAAGAGAACTCTGTATAAGTTTCGGACTCCAAAATTGAAAGAAAATTTCGAAACCACCTTTGCTACTATAGGTTTCACGATAACTCTATAAAGAGTTCGGATCCCTTATAGGAGCTGGAATTTCGAGACCATGTGGGCTAGTATTGACTTCATGAAAACTCTGTAAAAATTTCGGACTCAACTGAAGACAGGAAATTTCGAGAACAACTGTCCTATTATTATTGGCTTCATGAGAATTATGTAAAGAGTTCGGTCTATATTAACAGAGTTCTCGTGAAGCCAATATTTGCCCAGCAGGTGTCGAAATTATTTGTCTATTATGGAGTCCGAAATATTTACAGAATTCCAGTGAAGTCAATAGTAGTACTGTTGGTCTAGAAATTCTCTGTCTCTTATGGAGTCAGAACTGTATACAGAGTTCCCGTGAAGTCAGTAGTAGCACATATGGACTCGAAATTCTCTGCTGTTGTGGAGTCCGAACTCTATACAATGTTCACCAGCAAAGCTGGTCTCGAAATTCCCTGATTTTAGTGGAGTCCCAACATTTTACAGAGAAGTATTGAAGTCGTTAGTAGCATAGCTGGTCTCGATATTCCTTGTCATTTGTGGAGTCCAAACTGTTTACAGACTTCTCGTGCAGCCAATACTATCAAAGCTGGTCTCGAAATTCCCTGTGTTTTTTGGATTCCGAAATGTTGACAGAATTCAGTTGAAGTCAATAATACAGAAGCAGGTCTCGAAATACTTTTTTTCTTGTGGAGTCCGAACTGTTTACAAAATTCTCGTGAAGTCAATAGTAACACAGCTGGTCTCTAAATTATCTGTCTCAGTGGATACCGAAACTTCTACATAGTTCTCGTGAAGCCAATATTAGGACAGCTGCTCTCGGAAATCTCTAATTTTAGAGGAGTCCGAACTGTTTACGCAGTTCTCTTGAAGCCAATATTTGCCCCACTGGTCTCTATATTCTTTGTCTTTGGTGAAGTCGGAACACTTTTCACAGTTTCCTTGAAGTCTACAGTAGCACACCTGATCTCGAAATTCCCTCTCTTTATTGGAGTCCAACTTTCAAGAGAGCCCTCATGAAGCCAATAGTAGCACACCTGTCTTAGAAATTCCCTGTTTTTATTTCATTTCGAACAGTGAAATAGTTATCATTAAGCCAATTTTAGCCAACCTGGTCTCGTATTTTCCTCTCTAATAAGGCGTCCTAATTGTCTATAGAAATCTCATCAAACTAATAGTAGCAAACTGGTCTTGAAATTCCCTGTCTATTGTGGAGGCAGAACTGTATACAGTGTTCTCTTGAAGCCAATTTTTGCCCAGGGTGATGTTGCAATAACCATCTATTGTGGATTCCGAAATGTTTCAACATTTCCCGTGAAGTCAATATTAACACAGCTGGTCTCGAAATTCTCTGTCTGTTGTGGAGACCGAACTGTATACAGAGGTCTCGTGAAAACAATAGTGACATAGCTGGACAAGTAATTTTCTCTCTCAGTGAATTCTGAACTGTTTATATGTTCTCGTGAAGCCAATAGTAACACAGATGGTCTCGAAATTCCTTGCCTTTATTTGAGAACGAACTGTATACAGAGTTCTCGTGAAGCAAATATTTGCCCAGCTGCTATCGAAATTCCCTGTTTTAGTGGAGCCCAAAATGTTAATCAATTTCCCGACAAGCCAATATTAGCAAAGCTGGTGTCGAAATGCTCTGTCTTAGTGGATTCCAAACTGTTTACAGCGTTCTCATGAAGCCAATATTAGACCAACTGGTATCGAAATCCTCTGTCTTTAGTGGAGTCCGAACTGTTTACAAAATTTTCATGAAGCCATTGTTACCCCAGATGATTTCGAAATTCCCTGTGTTTCAAGGGGTCCGATCTCTATATAGGGTCGTCGTGAGACTAATAGTAGGAAAGCTGGTCTCGACATTCCCTGTCTTTAGAGGAATCTGAAGTATTTACAGAGTTCAAGTGAAATTCCCTGTGTTTCAAGGGGCCCGATCTCTATATAGGGTCGTCGTGAGACTAATAGTAGGAAAGCTGGTCTCGACATTCCCTGTCTTTAGCGGAATCTGAAGTATTTACAGAGTTCAAGTGAAGTCAGTATTTGCACAGTTGTCTCGAAAATCCCTGTCTTTATTTGAGTCCGAACTATTTAGAGATCTCATGGAGCCAGTAGTAGAACAGCTGGTCTCGAGATTCCCTGCCTTTTGTGGATTCCGACCTGTTTACAAATTTCTCGTGAAGTCGATAGTAGCATAGCCTGTCCCGAAATTCCCTATCTTTATTGGAGTCGGAACTTTTTACAGAGTTCTCGTGAAGCCAATATTTGCCCAGCTAGTCTCGAAATTTCCTGCCATTGGTGGAGTCTCATCTCTTTACAGAGTTAGTCTGAAGCCTATAGTAGCATAGCTGGTCTCGAAATTCCCTTTCCTTTAAAGGGGTCGGAACTGTTTTTAGAGTTCACGTTAAGCCAATATTAGCAAAGCTGCTCTCGAAATTCTCTGTTTGTTGTGGAGTCCGAAGTGTTTACAGAGTCCTCGTGAAGTCAAAAGTAACCCAGCAGGTCTCGAAATACTCTGTCTCAATGGATTCCAAAAAGTTTACATAGTTTACGTGAAGCCAATATTAGCCGAGGTGGTCTTGAAATTTCCTGTCTTAAACAGACTAAAGATGTTTTATTAGGTCAGGAATTAGAGGACATGAACAAACATTTTTACTTTTCAGATGCATGGTAGGAGAAAAACCAAAACGATTGAGAAAACGAAGGGGAGCACTAAATTTCGTCGGTCAGATAAGCAAGATTTTATTCGGCACACTAGATGCAGATGATGCGGACTATTTCAATGAACAGATTAATTAGTTCCAGAAAAATTTAGAAGATCTGACTAACTTAATGAAGCAACAACTATCTATCATAAGGGCATCGTTTGGGACATTTAACGATACGATATCTGATTTCCATGAACGGAATTTATAGGTTGGGACGGTTCATTTTGGGACGATGGCATAGAAGTAACACGGTAAGGGCCCTTATGGGGCCGGTAGAAGATGTAAAGCTATCCGACAATCCGAAGGATTATCGGATAGAGGAAGTCGGTGGCTGCCCAGGCTGAGGCAGTGTGTAAAACTGTTGTCTTAACTGTAAATTTAGCGGCCTCCGTAGTCTAGAGGTAACGTTCCCACTTCATGACTCGTGGTACGCGAGTTCAAATACCCGGCGGAGGTCGTCGAATTTTTAAGGGCGGAAAAATTCCGGCAACAATTCCACCGGGAGGGCTTTAAGCTGTGTGCCCCGTGTCGTAACTTTACGGCACGTAAAAGAACCTCATATCCCCAAAGGGTATCACTGAGCCAAATTCCAGGACGTTTCCCGCCCAACAATAGCCTCTAAGGCCTCTGATAGATGGGGAAAGCATTATTGACACCGCCAAGCAAGTGGCCTAACTCGCTTGCTCGGCGGGACTGATGGTACGCACCATTTATCGGTAGGGTAAAGAGACGGGTAGAATATCATAGAGGGAAGCACAATAGATCAAACTGGTCGCCGTGCATGGGGTAACCCACCCTCTCTAAATAACTAATTAAGTAACTAACTGTACATTTTCTTGTAAGCGTTGCATTTTAATAGTTGCACATTAAACCACCTAGCTCTACCTCTCCTGTTGCTTGAAGCTACCACGTAATGACTCCCGAGGGATCCGCTCTCCCTAGCCAACCTGTCTCGCTACTGGGATATGACATCGATTCCAGGTGCGGGATAAACATTGGAGATAAAAAGCAGTGAACAAAGGACCTGGTTGAGGTAATTTTCTTCTAATTCTTTTTATGCTGTGGTATGGTTGATATGCATTTCAGCAAAAGAGGAGATTGAATTATTAAAGCCTTGACTCAATATTCGTCGTCACTCTGCCGGTATTTTGATCAAGTCTAGCCTAATAATAATCATATATGTAATAAAGACATTCTTCTGTTTCTTATGCCATTTTTGCTGAACTGTGTAACATCCTAGAAATCATTGCCCCAATGAGATGTCTTCAGGCCACAGTGGACTTATAAACATAAAAGTTGTGTATGGCTGTCAGATATGTTGCAGTTGTAGCCAAATGTAAACATGTAAGAGTGGACACTGGTGTCTGTTGTGGTAATCAGCGTGTTAAAAGGATTTCACACGGAATTACTGGGTTTTTGGACTTTTTCCATCAACCAGGATTCTAGGAAATAGAAAGCACAACGTTTAGGAAACCAAATCCGTTTCCATCATTTGGTGAGAAAGGAAGACACCTACTCAGGGCCCCTTATTAACTCTTTGACTGGCGCGAAGGGTATTTAAATCCCACCCCTGTCCTGGCAGGCCTTTTAAACATTTTGTCGCTAAGATGCATGTGCTTACTTTTTTCTAAACAACTTCAACAAAAATGAAATTTTCAGGAACTATTAAAAATACAATATTTTATGCAATAAATGTCTTTCCATACCTTTTTAGTAGTTTTTCATCGTGTGATAAACATTGAAACATGAAAGTTTGCAGAGAGCCACACCACAGCTTGCACACATGACACTTGTTTCTTTTCTAATCTTATGCTTAGCACACACTCGACACTTTCTCATGGCACCATTCTTCTTATTGTTACTGGGAGGAACATGGACCATTTTGTGAACTTTCAAGCCACCCTCTAGACGATTTTCTGGGTCTTTCACTGGTGGTCTTCTCAAGGTCGCGGGCGGAGGCGTGACTGCACTCGAGTCTGACGCAATAGATTCGTCATCCACTTCATTCCTTGACTGTTCTCCCTCTCCACACTGTTTGTTTTGTTCTGTCATTTTTTCTACACAGTCCAATATAAAATCTTTGAATTTGTAATTTCTCTTCTTGTATTTTTCTGTTGTTGTGTACTTTTTGAATAGAATGAAACTA
>NW_019740885.1:0-1207 GCF_002891405.2 Cryptotermes secundus | reverse complement strand
GACGACGACGACGACGACGACGACGACGACGATAATATTATCTTGGATATCCATGCCATCACTGAGCTTCGTGATCAGAATGTCCCTCTGACAGATGGTCCACCAAAGTACAATTACAGTGCCAAATCTGAAGATAAGGATCAAGAGTAGGGTAAATATCTGCTTTCAAATAGGTAACATATCAACAAAAAAAGTTACCTTTAGGAATCCTAGGAGAACCAATCGGGAGTCATACAAGGACGACCTTAAAGTGAACCTGGAGATTACTTCGTGAAATATACGCACGATAAGTGACATACATCGATCTATTGACCAGTTGCAACAGATCATTATCTTGTCCTATTATCATGACTGTCCAGCCAAGACTACTCGCTTACGAAGTATTGCACCCTGGTGAAATAGCAAGCTGAGTGGGCTAAGAGCTAAAACAAGAAAGCTATTTAATATAGCAAAAAGAACAGGGCTGGGGGGCTCCTACAAGGAAACCCTCACCTGTTATTAAAAAGAAATAAGGAAAGCCAAGTGATCCTCATGGAGGAGGTACTGCCAGGAGATCAATGATGTACCAGGCAGTGCCAAACTCATGAGGGTCATGGCAAAATAGGCGACCAACAAGGTTAGCACTATCAAGCTGCCTGATGGTAGGTATACCCAAAGGGCTGTGCCGTAGCAGAAGCGGTTAGTTGCTGGTTTCTGGCTTCCCGCTGTGGCGGCCCGGGTTCGATCCCGGATCTGGGCAAGTGGGGTTTGTAGTGGGCAAAGTTGCGCTGGGGCAGGTTTTCTACGAGTACTTCAGTTTCCCCTGCCAATCTTCATTCCATCAAATTCTCCATCATCATCACCCGGGGCAGGCTACAGTAGGCCAGTCAGTGGCTGATGTGCCTAGTGGATCCCGCTGGACTCCACCCCCCACTAAGCGAATTTTAAAAAAAAAAGTATACCCAAACTGGGAAAGGGACCCTGGAAGAACTGTTCAGGGTTCATTTCCCTGATTCAAAGCTGATTGATGATTCAGGCAGCGGGCGGGTCCAGCAGAACCTGAGCATATGTAGACACACAACGAACAGGGGAGACTGGAACCTGGCAGGTCGGGTAATCAATCAATCAAAAATTAGTTGGGCGTTAGGGAACAGATGAAATTGTTCCAGCACTTCTGCAGTATAGGATGGAACATTTAGTCCCACACTTATGCCGCATATTTAGAGCC
>NW_019740884.1:579-691 GCF_002891405.2 Cryptotermes secundus | reverse complement strand
AACGCAAACCTATCAAGCTGGCATCGCAAAGCTAACAAGCTACCAACGCATGTCAACCGAGCTACCAGTGCAAAGCTAGCAAGCTAGCAACGCAACGCTAGCAGAAACGCAA
>NW_019740884.1:0-238 GCF_002891405.2 Cryptotermes secundus | reverse complement strand
GCAAACCTAACAAGCTAGCAACGCAAGGCTACCAAGCTAGCAAAGCAAAGCAAGCCAGCTAGAATCTCAAAGCTACAAAGCTAGCAAAGCAAAGCTAGCAAGCAAGAAACGCAAAGCAAACAAGCAAGCAACGCAAATTTAGAAGCAAGGAACGCAATGCTAGCAAGCTTGCAACGAAATCTAGCAAGCTAGCAAAAGAACGCTAGCAAGGTAGCAAAGCAAAGCTAGCAAATTAGCT
>NW_019740883.1:0-443 GCF_002891405.2 Cryptotermes secundus | reverse complement strand
GTGTATCCCATACGCCCCAGCATTTGCTGGGTGTGACTGAGGAAAACCGCTAGACACGTCAGTGAAGACAGCCAGTTTCTGGGCCGACATTCGGATCCGGTGTGCTTACGCAGTCTCCAGCCAGACACTCCGATGACTACATTCTCGTAACAACTTGTCACCGTTGCCTTACGTTGTCTATAACTATCCAATGGTTGCTAGGAGACCTTATCCTGTCCGTTCAATATACAGTACCGATCAGTGGTCCCCAAACTTTTGTACTTCGCAGAGAACAGAGGAGTCACGTTGCTCCCTGCCAAACATATTGAATATACGAATATTTTGTTTCATTCGAACTAGGAACAATATTATCAGTAGCAAATGTGATGTCATGTCATGGTCTGCACTTTTCAACAAATAATAGTAGTAAAGTTGCTCTTGGAGCTGAGACCTTCTTGAGAAGC
>NW_019740882.1:0-434 GCF_002891405.2 Cryptotermes secundus | reverse complement strand
GTTTGAACCCGTGCAGGTGTGGGGTCTTTGCAATGATGGTACATATGGGTACGGTACGTACAAGTACCTTTCTTTCGCTGTAGTTATTCGAAGTAATGGAAATACTTATTAATGATAATTAAAAGTGTGGCTATTTGCCGGGGACGATTACAAAAGAAACGCAAAGCAAGCAATGAAAATCTAGCAAGCTAGCAACGCAAAGCTAGCAAGCTAGAAACGCAAAGCTAGCAAGCTAGGAACGGAAATCTAGCAAGCTAGAAAAGCAAAGAGGGCAAAGTAGAAATGCAAAGCAGGCAAGCTAGCAACGCAAAGCTGCCAAACTAGTAACGCAAACTAGCTAGCTAGAAACGCACATCTAGCAAGCTAGCAAACTAGGAACGGAAAGCTAGCAAACAAGCAACGCAAAACTGGCAAGCTAGCAACGCAAAACTGGC
>NW_019740881.1:0-713 GCF_002891405.2 Cryptotermes secundus | reverse complement strand
CAACGAAAAAAGCAAATTAGCAAGCAACGAAAGCAAGCAAGTTACTCAAAGAAAGCAAGCAAGCAACCCAATGCAAGCAAGGAGCGCAAAGCAACCAAGCAAGCAAAAACACAAAAGCAAGCAGATCAAGGAAGGAACGCATAGCAAGAAAGCAGGCAAGCAGGCAAACAGGCAACGCGATGCAGACTAGCAACGCAAAGCAAGCTAGCAACACAAAGCCAGCTTGAAAAGCAAAGCTACCAAGCTAGCAATTCAAAGCTAGCAAGATAGAAACGCAAAGCTAACAAGATAGCAACGCAAATCTAGCAAACTAGCAACGAAAATTTAGCAAGCTATCAAGTTAGCAACGCAAAGATAGCAAGCTAGCAACGCACAGCCAGAAAGCTAGCAAAGCAAATCTGGCAATCAAGGAACGCAAACAAGAAATCAAGTAAAAAAAGCAAAGCAAGCAAGCTAGCAACACAAAGCCAGCTTGAAAAGCAAAGCTACCAAGCTAGCAATTCAAAGCTAGCAAGATAGAAACGCAAAGCTAACAAGATAGCAACGCAAATCTAGCAAACTAGCAACGAAAATTTAGCAAGCTATCAAGTTAGCAACGCAAAGATAGCAAGCTAGCAACGCACAGCCAGAAAGCTAGCAAAGCAAATCTGGCAATCAAGGAACGCAAACAAGAAATCAAGTAAAAAAAGCAAAGCAAGCAAGCTAGCAACACA
>NW_019740880.1:0-491 GCF_002891405.2 Cryptotermes secundus | reverse complement strand
TCTGTATTTACATAATTTACAAATCCACGCTTGTATCTTCTATGTACAATATATACAAGGCATCTGTCAACCCAGCAGATTATGCCTTATTTCTAGTAGTAATCGCTATTACGGCAGTCTAGTCAGTTGAACGGTCGTATGCCTGACCGCCGCCAAGTTTAAGCTTCTTATACGTTCTGTGAAGGCTTCGCCTTGTCCAATGTTGCGAACATTCTCATTATCATGATTTTGTATGACTTCTGCTTGTTGCCTGCATAATTTTTTAAGTAATCATATACGTGTGGAATTTTGGATGCCATGTGCAATTCCCGGACCGGTGTGTGCCTTGGAAAATTCCCAATCGTGCGGAGAACCTTGTTCTGCAGGCGCTGCAATTTCACTAGATGGGTGTCTGCCGCAAACTCCCAGGCGGGACTAGCATAAGTTATTACGTACCTAATAAGAGATTTATGGAGGGTCAGTTTAATGTTAGAGCTCAATCGCTCACTTTT
>NW_019740879.1:0-789 GCF_002891405.2 Cryptotermes secundus | reverse complement strand
GTGTACGCACTTTTTCAATTACATCAGAATTTCGGCTCCTTGACAATCTCCCAGAACGCTGTTCACTGTCCTCCGACATACAGCCATGTTCAAAGCGGTTGAACAACTCTTTAATTTGAGTGACCCCCATTGCATCATCGCCGAAAGATTGCTGAATTTTGCGAATTGTTTCCACTTGGGTATCTCGAAGTCTCTGACAAAACTTAAAGCAGTATCGCAGCTCTAGGGATTCTGTCGTCTTGAGCGAAACGAGAACAAGACGAACAGGTGTTACACCACTTCGCTATCTGTCAGCCACAGACGTATCCGGCAGTGTTGCGAGTCAGCAAAAGTCACGCATGCGCATGAAAGTCCTTTCTACCAATACGCTCAGTTTCCCGAACCCATTAGCAATTACTTACAGCGGAAAAATAAAGTCGGATACTCTTTGGACATACGGTATAATAATTTCATGGTCTGGTGCATTGTGCCAAATGTATATCCAGCTTACAAAAAGCATTGTGCGAATATAAATATAAATGCTATCAGGACTAATGAACAACATTCTAAATTCATTTCTGCAATTTGTTTCTACAGTGTACCATTGAAGATGAGATTCATCTAGAACTGAAATTCTTTTTCTGACGAAGCTGGGGTTCACTTGCAGGGATACATAAATACAAAATTTACTGATACTGGAATCCACAGAATTTATCGAATCCATGAAGTATGGCTCCACCCAGTGAAAGTTGAAGTTTGGCGTGCTGTAAGGGAAACAAGGATTTCTCTACTGCGTTTCTTAACGGAACA
>NW_019740878.1:0-664 GCF_002891405.2 Cryptotermes secundus | reverse complement strand
TGCTGGTGCGTGTAATGATATCATGACATGTTTTTCTGGTGTATGGTACAACACGCGTTTTAACACTATTAAGTTTCATGGAGTTAGCAGTGCACCAGTCACTTACGGAATTAATGTCAGATTGAAGTAAGAGGCAATCATGAGGAGAGTTAATAATGCGGCGAATTTTTAGATCATCGGCAAAAATTAGAAATTTACGGTAGTTAACAGAGTCACATAGGTCATTTATAAATACATTGAAAAGAAAGGGCCCCAGAACAGAGCCTTGCGGCACCCCGGACGTTACATGAAAAGGCAGGGAGAGAGTGCCAGAAACGCGAACCCTGGATTGTCTGTTGGCTAAGTAACTGCGAAACCAGCTAACATAAGCATCAGATAATCCGAAGGAGCTTAATTTATGCAAAAGCATATTATGTGGGACGAGGTCAAAAGCATTAGAAAGATCAAAATAGACGGCATCAGCTTGACGCTGACCGCGGACAACAGGCGTCAAGAAGTCGAGAAACGTCACCAAATTGGTAACTGTAGATTTAGTTCTGGGAAAGCCATGTTGGTTGGAATTAAATTTAGCGAAATGAGAAACATGAACATGAATAATGAATTCAAACAATTTAGAGACATTACTGATAATAGAAATAGGCCTGTAGTTGCTCACAGCGGCATG
>NW_019740877.1:1651-1776 GCF_002891405.2 Cryptotermes secundus | reverse complement strand
TAATTTTGCGTTGCTAGCTTGCTAGATATGCGTTGTTAGCTTGCCTGCTTTGCGTTGCTTGCTGGCAATTTTGCGTTGCTATCTTGCCAGCTTTTCGATTCTAGCTTGCAAGATTTGCGTTTCTA
>NW_019740877.1:414-1368 GCF_002891405.2 Cryptotermes secundus | reverse complement strand
ATTTGCGTTGCTAGCTTGATAGCTTTGCGTTGCTATCTTACTAGATTTGCGTTGCTAGCTTGATAGTTTTTGGGTCGCTAGATTGCTAGATTTCCGTTGCTAACCATCTAGCTTTGAGTTGACAGCTTGCTAATTTGCGTGGATAGATTTCTAGCTTGCCAGTTTTGCTTTGCTAGGTTGCTAACTTTGCGTTTCTAGCTTGCTAGCTATGCGTTGCTAGATTGTTATCTTGATAAATATGCGTTGCTAGCTTGCTAGCATTCCGTTTCTAGCTTGCTAGAATTCCTTTAATTGCTTGCAATATTTGTGTAGTTTGCTTGCTTGCTTTGCGTTTTTCTGGCTAGATTTCTTTGCTAGATTACTAACTTTGAGTTAATAAATTGCTAGCTTTGCGTTGCTGGCATCAAAGCTTTGCGTTGCTAACTTGCTAACTTGGTTTGCTTTCTTGCTATCTTTGCGTTGCTAGCTTGCTAGATTGCTAGATTTGCGTTGCTAGCATGATAGTTTTGCGTTGCTATCTTGCTGGCTTTACGTTGCTAGGTTGCTAGCTTTGCATTGCTAACTTGCGAGCTTTGCGTTGTTAGCTTGATAGCTTTGCCTTGCCAGCATGCTAACTTTGAGTTGCTAGCTTGCTAGTTTTGCTCTGATAGCTTGATATATTGCTAGATATGAGTTGGTAGCTTGATAGCTTGCGTTTCTAGCTTGCCAGTTTGCGTTGCTAGCTTGCCAGATTTCGTTTCTAACTTGCTAAATTTGCGTTGCGAGCTTGATAGCTTTGCCTTGCTATCTTGTTGGCTTTGCGTTACTAGCTTTCTAGCTTCGCATTGCTAAGTTGGTAAGTTTTGCGTTGCTAGATTGTTAGGTTTCGTTGCTATCTTGCTAGCTTTGCGTTGCTATCTTGGTAGATTTGCGTTGCTAGCTTGCTTGTTTTCGTTGCTAGCTTGGTAGATTTGC
>NW_019740877.1:0-394 GCF_002891405.2 Cryptotermes secundus | reverse complement strand
CTAGCTTGCCAGTTTGCGTTGCTAGCTTGCCAGATTTCGTTTCTAACTTGCTAAATTTGCGTTGCGAGCTTGATAGCTTTGCCTTGCTATCTTGCTAACTTTGCTTTGCAAACTTGCTATCTTTGCGTTGCTAGCTTGCTAGATATACGTTCCAAGCCTGCCAGCTTTGCGTTGCTAGCTTGTCAGCTTTGCATTGCTAGCTTCCTAAATTTGCGTTGATAGCTTGCTAGATTGAGAGATATGCGTTGGTAGCTTGATAGTTTTGCTTTGCTAGCTTGCTGGCTTTGAGTTGCTAGCTTGTTTGCTTGCTAGATTCTAGCTTGCTATCTTTGCGTTACTAGCTTGCTAGGTTCCAGTTTCTAGGTTGCTAGCTTTGCCTTGCTAGCTTGATAGC
>NW_019740876.1:0-202 GCF_002891405.2 Cryptotermes secundus | reverse complement strand
TACTTTGGAGAAATTCAGTAAATAGTTCAGTTTTATTACTAAGATATTGAGCATTTTGATGTATTATTTTCAAATTATGCATTGGCTTGACTTCCCCAATTGGGAATGACTGGAACCCAAGGGATCCGGTCTTCATTGTTAGTTTCCCTGATTTGGATAACCTAGAACTATTACATTTACAGTGGAACCTCGCTTAACGAGC
>NW_019740875.1:0-404 GCF_002891405.2 Cryptotermes secundus | reverse complement strand
TAAGCTGTGTATTAGGGAAATGTACGTGTAGTTTTGTTCCTGAGAAGTGATCATTTCAGTTAACTTAATTAAAGTAGAAACTCCCCAATTAGAAGGGGCAAGCAGTAGCGTAGTTGGTTGAGGCACTATGCTACAAGCCGGAAGGTCACGGGTTCAAGTTCCGACGGGGTCATTGGATTTTTCAATTGACATAGTCCTTCCAGTAGCACTATGGCCCTGGGGTCGACTCAGCGTCTAAGAGAAATGAGTACCAGGAATATTCTTGGGGGTAAAAGGCGGACGGCGCGTAGGGCTCACAAACTTGCCGCCATTTGTGAGCCGACTGTCTAGAAAATTTTGGAACCTCAACATGTGAAAAGTCTATGGGCCTCCACGACATGTTACAGGGATACCTATACTTACTC
>NW_019740874.1:1233-1407 GCF_002891405.2 Cryptotermes secundus | reverse complement strand
GCTAGAGGTTCAAATCGATTGGTTAAAGCAAACTTAACATCTAGTAAAGAAGGAACTTTTTTAAGTTTTCTTAGAGAGAGTTGGACACAGTCCTAAATTCTTCAGGACAATTATCTACTAAATTTAATTCCCCTTTTAAGAGGTCAATCTCAGTTCTTGCAAGTTCCAGCTCCC
>NW_019740874.1:0-1176 GCF_002891405.2 Cryptotermes secundus | reverse complement strand
ACACAGGAGTTGCAGTACCAAGGTAATATGGCCAAATCACTACTGGTGCCAGAACACTCCCAATGAAACCACAGGCCACAGTCCTCACATCCTGTCCCCTGGCTAACCTTCCTTCTGCAGGCCCCACATTTACCTCATAAGTCGTTATCCCTTGTGGACATTACCACTTATGTTAACTTATAATTCAGTACTAACTAACAGATATATTTAAAGAGTCTAATTTGTGATTAGGACTTACAAGAGTATATGCTGGCACAAATCTTTTAAAGCCCACTATATACAATGATACACTTATTTTAGGTTAGGCCCACTGGTACACTTGCAATAGTACAAATCAACTTACTAAAGATATAAAATAACACACTTCTTGTAGGTTAGGCCTACTGTACACTTACGAAAATACAAACAACTTATGTAAGATATAAATAACACTTGTGAAAATACAAATCAACTTCCTTAAGGTATAAAATAACACACTCCCTGTAGGTTAGACCTACCAGTACACTTATGAAAATACAAATCACCGTATTTAAGATATAAAATAACAAGTATGTTTACTAATTCTACTACTAATCTATATTAACAGAAAGTTTAAGTTAAAAAAATTCAGTTTTAGGAGCGTTGAGCGGAAGATCAGATACTAATAGCTCACAATATGGCGGAAAATGCTCTAGGAGATAAGCGTGGATTAAGAGTGAGTAAAAAAAGGGAAGAAAACGTTCAGTATAGAAAAGAAATTTAAATATAAGGTTCACTATAGTACACTTGTTAAAGAAGATAACCACTTATTTTTTACTACTGACCGAATTAAACTGCTCTTTTGTTCTCAAATTAAGGAGCTCTCAGATTCGCACACTACCAGTCAATGCGTCCTTCACAGACGTGAACAGAAGAGGTCCCAGTATTGACCCCTGTGGAACACCATTAGTTACTTTAGCTCATCTTGAATATACTTTTTTATTGTTAGTTCCATTATAAATAGTAGTTCTCTGAAATCTATCCTGTAGGTATGATTTGTATAGGTTGTATTGTTTATCCTTTATTTCATAATACTTTAATTTATCAAGTAATACTGTATGACTAACACAGTCAAAAGCCTTTTCCAGGTCACAAAATATTCCACTGACTAGAATTTTATTATTTAGTGAATTTAATATTCCAGAAATAAGTCTAAAA
>NW_019740873.1:674-837 GCF_002891405.2 Cryptotermes secundus | reverse complement strand
TAGATAAATAAATTTACATATAATTATGAAATTATTAAAATTACGGTATCTCTGTACAAGCAAATATATTAGTATATTTATTCAATTACAAATTGAATATTATGTAACTGTAACCACTGACTTTTAACGATCACTTACTTTACTGCACACATCAACTACACTA
>NW_019740873.1:0-566 GCF_002891405.2 Cryptotermes secundus | reverse complement strand
TAGCCGTATCACGCCGGCCGTCGTAGAATGGACTTAAGTTCCGGTAGCCTTATCAACATTCCTCGCTACCAATTCTCGGAACAGTTCGAGCAAAACAGGGCATAAGTTGCGTTTAATACAAAAATGGTAATAATTACGACAAGTATTAACAAGTATTTTTGTACCAGTACCAGTACTCATTGGACCAAAAACTGATGCCGGAAGCAGCGTCATCAATAGCGACTTGAAGCACAGAGCAAATGATGCTCGAGTTGGTTCAAGTTCGTATAGCAGCAGGCGTGACCAGAGTGGTTTGAACGGCTGCTGTACTGCGATGTGGAAAGCAAATGGAAAAACTACCACATTATCACTTTTCCTGGATAGTCTCTTTCCAAAAACAGAGATACCATATATGCGAGATGTTTCCTCTGGAGGCAAAACAATCCGGAGGTAAACTACTCCCCCAATCGGATCTCCGNGGGGGGAGTGTTTCTAGAGGAAATGTCATGCAGGCGTTACAACAATAAAAAGTGCGAAGATATAGAAGAAACAGCATGGATACAAGATTGGAACATGGAATGTCAGGA
>NW_019740872.1:0-786 GCF_002891405.2 Cryptotermes secundus | reverse complement strand
GTCAAAATAAATGAGGAAATATCCAACCGCCTACCAATCCACTCAAGGGTTCCCCAAGGAAGCTTACTAAGCCCACTACTGTACACTCTCTACACACATGATCTACCCACACCAAAAAAAAAAAAACGATAATAGGAACTTTTGCAGATGGCACTGCTATTTTCGCTACCCACGGCAATCCAACCACAATCTCCTCTCATCTACAGGATCATCTAATCCTCATAGAAGCATGGCTAAAAAAATGGAAAATCAAGGTAAACGAATCAAAGTCCACACAAACAACTTTCACCCTCCGAAAAGGCACGTGCCCCACAGTGCAAATAAATCACATCAACATACACCCAAAAGAAGAGCTCAAATACATAGGATTAACCTTTGTCAACAAACTAAACTGGAGACAACACATAATCAAGAAAAGAAAACAGATGGACCAAAAAACCAAAGAACTCAACTGGCTCATAGGAAAGAAATCCCACCTCTCCATCGAAAACAAGTTACTAATCTACAAAACAGTCATCAAGCCTATATGGACATAAGCATAGAACTCTGAGGTTGCGCCAGCAAATCCAACATCGTCATTATACAGCGTACCCAGTCCAGAATACTCCGAACCATCACGAACGCACCATGGTATGTATCCAACCACACCCTGCATTGTTTTTTCCTTGGCACTACAGCCCCAGTGGGCTTAGGCCTACCTCTATGAATTTCTCCGTTCACTTCAGTTTTTATAGATCTTACACATTCAGTAGGACTCCTTGGCCGAGTGATCAGCTTGTCGCAAGG
>NW_019740871.1:0-2980 GCF_002891405.2 Cryptotermes secundus | reverse complement strand
AATTGCAGTGGTTACAGGATCCAAGCAAGTTAAATGGGGATAATTAAAAAGTATAAGATGTAAAATTTCAGGAACAAAAAGAGGGAGTATCTGATAGATAAAATTGATGAGCTTGCATTGAACAGTAAGAACAAGAATATTAGAGCCCTTTATAGAGGAATAAATGACTTTATAAGGGGTTACCAGCCTAGCAGTAACTTAGTGAAGGATGAAAATGGTAATCTGCTTGCAGATTCCCACAATATTTTGAATAGGTGGAGCAACTACTTCTCTCAGTTATTGAATGTACTTGATCCTAGCTCTTTTGAGGTTGAAAGTGCTATTGCAAAATTCAAACGGTATAAATCGCCAGGTACTGATCAAATTCCGGCAGTACTTATTCAAGCAGGAGGCGGAATATTACGTTCTAAGATCCACAATCTAATTACTTTTTATTGGCATAAGGAAAAATTGCCTGATCACTGGAAGGATTCTATTATTGTACCAGTTCACAAGAAGGGTGATAAAACTGACTGTAATAATTATAGGGAGATATAACTGCTACCAACTTCATATAAAATTCTGTCCAATATTCTTCCTTCAAGGTGAAGTCCATATAGATGAAATTATTTGTGAGCATCAGTGACGGCTTCGACGTAAAAGATCAACTACAGATCAGATCTTTTGCATTAGTCAGATATTGGAGAAAAAATCGGAGTATGATGAGACAGCAAATCAGCTATTCATAGATTTCAAGAAAGCCTATTATTCAGTTAGGAGGGAAGTATTGTACAATATTCTGATAGAGTTGCCGATACCCATGATACTAGGTAGGTTGATTAACCCTGGCTGCTCGTGCTACACTACTATTCAGTGTATGTAAGTAATTTGTGATGCGTGGTTTCAGCTGTGACTAGACTATCGGAGGCTGAGATGGGGGGTTTCAAAACTGTTGCTTATCAGAATGAGAATTGTTACATACACAGAACCACTGTTGAATTGGGAGCATTGCTAACTAGAATTTTGAAAGCTGCTGCTCATTTGTTTGCTTCAGTAAAAAAATGCATTCATGTTGTGAGATATGGGTATAATGGTCACATGTAGGAATTCTGTGTTGTTCAGTAGCTAGGAAATCTATTGTTTAGCAAGCAGACCTAGGTTTGATGTTGGCACACAGTGGCTTTATTTTGTCTAAACCTACCAAGAAACAATTAGGGATTTTCTTCCTGGGGTTTGTTTTCTTTGGTTACATTAATTTGTCCCTGTTTTTAATCACATAAACACTGCACCAGTAAGACATGTGTTGGGTGGAGGCGAGTTGTCAGCTTCACGCCCAGGCCACTTCATCACAAGGTAAAGAGGTCTAGTACACATTGGATTGGATGCTGGGTGATCCCAGCAGCTGGCCTGGATACTGCAGAAGAGGAACATTCCTTGCCCCAGTAGGGAATCAACTGAGCTCAATTGTCCCCTTTGATTTCCAGTTATAAAGTTAAAATTACCTCTAGCATAACCTTCGTCACAGTTATATAAAATCATTTTATATCTGTGGCAAACGACGTGTGTTTCGTCTGGAATACGGATGAAATGAAAATACTCAAAAGGAATATTCGTATTCAATCATGACAAGTTCATGCTGTTTATTAGAATTAAAATTAACTAGCAAAACTTAGATGATGGAGTCATTATATTAGTTTATTAGAGAATACACCTGTCTTGTTGGAATAAAATAAGCTTTCTTTGTCATGTCACAATATTAACAGGCACTTCAAAGGAACATCATTCAAGCTGTGGAGTTAAAATATACTCATGTAATTAGAAGAAATATAGTGAGTGAGTATTTGAAATGCATCTGGAAATTCACCGCACATAGCATTATCTTACGTGAATGTTGGTCATTTACATGATATGACACAAGAGACACTGTAGTGTAGAGACAGGACGCAGCTTGTAATTCTAACTCTTGGACATTGAGATACTTTTTAAGGACAGATATATCCTGTATGTTTTTTTGTGTGGCTTCGCGGAGGGGGGGGGGGAGAAGAGTAAATCACCACTTTGGCCCCCAAAGTTTGCCTGCAAAAGAGGTTTACTACCTCAAGTTTCATTCTTCAGACAGGATGAAATAACTGGATTATTCAGAAAACCCCGTCTGAGTGATTCAGTGTGAATGTGCAGGAAGTACGCATGTTTCGTGTTGAGCTACTAGACATGCCAGACACACATGAGTATGGCTTCAGTTGGCAGTGTTGCATTCAGGTATGAAGCGGAAGATATATCATGTACAAAGACAAAACTTTGAGAGGATTTACACATAGTACCTGACTGTAAAGTTACGATGGCATCTGGATGTGTACGAGTGTGCTTGCTATGAATTCCCTTTGGCAATGGACAGCACTCATGTTAGATCCTTATGTTTCCGACACGTTGGTTTCAAAACACAACACATTAACGAATGCAATATGCAACAGTGTACAAAATTACTTATAAGTCAAGAAAAATAACAAGAGATAAGGAATTCATAGAAGTATGACTAACACTTTTCCCTTCACTACAGTTTCATTATCTGATGCAATAAGTGGAAAAAAAGCACACAAACTGGTTTTCACCACAGCAAATCTGTTAACTTATTGCAGCAACTCGTCACCCTGGTTGAGTGATTTTCAACATCGTTGAACTTTCCAGTCTCAATGTCTANCCTATGGAACTGAATGGGCTATTACAGGAATAATTTTACCTTTTCCTTTTCAATTGCAATGAGAGAGTCACCATGAATTTTCTTCAGGAAACACCACAGGCGACAGAGTGGTCTCTATGGACTGTTCTCCATGAAGTAACATTGTCATGTAATAGATAGCAGACTAGGGGCTCGGACTGGAAGCTGATCTTAACAGATGCTTATAATTCATTAACTGCAAATAATTTTAACACTGTTACCAATCTTGACACTTAGAAACACTACTGGAAACACTGAGCCTTCTATGTTTTCACTAGTCATTTC
>NW_019740870.1:663-759 GCF_002891405.2 Cryptotermes secundus | reverse complement strand
GAGAAATTGACTGTTTACATTAGGAACCTGAACTGACTGACCTGTGTGTTGTTCCAGTACAGGGATCGGGAAGCTCGGTTTCGTGGCTGCTGGTGG
>NW_019740870.1:222-555 GCF_002891405.2 Cryptotermes secundus | reverse complement strand
TCCTGTTGTGGTTTTGGGTGCTCTCTGCAATTTCTTCTTCTGCCGTTCCTCCTTCGCGTGACTGCAGCCGCAGTAGTTGGCGGGATGCGGTTTCTCTCCATCCTTCAATTTACAGTTACAGCACGCTGGAGTGGAGGCAGCGTTCTGTTTCTCGGGTCACTCTCTGTGCAGGTGGCCACCCCCGCACCACATGCAACGGGGAGGTTGCTGACAATTAGCCCAGACGTGACCAAATTGTTGGAGTTGTGACACTGCGTAAGGCCACTCTGTGCTCTATAAGCCTCGACCCGGATGAAAATATGGCAAAGGGTTTGTAGTTTGAATATTTCTTGT
>NW_019740870.1:0-192 GCF_002891405.2 Cryptotermes secundus | reverse complement strand
GAGGGGAAGTGTTCTGGTTATCTTTTCTTCTGAAGGCGACCCTCGGGTGGTTGTCATCTGCTTGACGCTAACCACGTCAAATCCCAGGGTCACCAATCCATCAGAAATATCCTCTGCCGGGGTATTGAGAGGGAGGTGACGGATGAAAGCCTTAATGGGTTTTCCTGACTTGGGAAAGAAGGTAAAATAGGA
>NW_019740869.1:444-1108 GCF_002891405.2 Cryptotermes secundus | reverse complement strand
AGCTTGCTAGCTTTGCGTTGCTAGCTTGGTAACCTTGCTTTGCTATCGNTTTGCATGCGTTGCCAGGTTGATAGATTTGCGTTGCTAAATTGCTAGCTTGGCGTTGCTAGCTTGCTAGCTTTGTGTTGCTAGCTAGCTAGTTTTGCGTTGCTATCTTGCTAGATTAGTAGATATGCGTTGCTACATTGATAGATTTGCGTTGTTATCTTGATAGCTTTGCGTTGCTAGCTTGGTAGCTTTGCGTTTCTACCTTGCTTGCTTTGTGTTGCAATCTTGCTAGTTTTGCTTTGCTATTTTTGTAGCTTTGGGTTGCTAGCTTGTTTGCTTTCTTTTGCTAGCATGCTAGCTTTGCGTTGCTACCTTCCATGCTTTGCTTTCTAGATTGCCAGCTTTGTGTTGTTAGCTTGCTCTCTATAGGTTGCTACCTTACTAGCTTTGCGTTGCTAGCTTGCTAGCTTTGCGTTGCTTCCTTTCTTGCTTGCTTTGCATTTTTGCTTGCAATCTTTCGTTGCTAGCTTGCTTTGTGTTGCTAGTTCCCTAGATTGCTATTTTTGCGTTGCTATCTTCCTAGCTTTGCGTTGCTTGCTAGCTAGATTTGCGTTGCTAATTTGGTAACTTAGGATTGCTAGCTTGTTAACTTTGCGTACCTAGCTTGCTTGCTTTG
>NW_019740869.1:0-236 GCF_002891405.2 Cryptotermes secundus | reverse complement strand
AGCTTCCAGTTGCTCGCTTGCTAGGTATGCGTTGCTAGCTTGCCAACTTTGCCTTGCTAGCTTGTCACCTTCGCGTTGCTAGCTTGCCAGGTTTGCGTTATTCTCTAGCCAGCTTTGCATTGCTACCTTGCTATCTTTGCGTTGCTAACTTGCTACCTTTTCTTTGCTAGATTGCTAGTTTCAGACGCTAACTTGCTAGATTTGCGTTGCTAGGTTGCAAGGTTGCTAGGTTTGCA
>NW_019740868.1:0-1139 GCF_002891405.2 Cryptotermes secundus | reverse complement strand
ACGAAAAATCTTTGTTGTCAGTGAAATCGTTCCCTTGTTTCTCGCTTATGGATACACGACCAATTGAGTGAGTGGTGGGCATTGTTTCGCCCGAATTTTCCTTCGTGGATAGGAAGTAGAATAATATTATAAACGATAATGTGTAAAAAATAGGGTGAAAAAATACCGTCCTGTAATCCGACTGATATTCGAATGTTTCTGTTTCAGTCATGTTAAAAGGTTTGCCGCCCTGTCAGTGTGACCTAAATATCCGGTGTGCACCATCAAAGTTGGTTTCTTTCCTGGTATCAAATGGTATTTATAAATAATAAGATGGTGTTATGCATATGTTTATATACATATATATACATGTTGTGATTAATTATATCGCTGAAAGTATGNAGCAAAGTACTGTTAAAAATCAACTGTTGTTGTGTTCTGACGGATTTTAATGTGTGTATTATCCTCGACCGAGTAATGGCCAGTGCACGAAATTTTACAAATATGTGTTTCCTCTGGTACACAACGAAATCGAAGTGTTTTCCCTCTGAACCATGAAACTGAAGTGTGTGTGAATGAAGAATAAATGATAAAATTGATTTAACGAAAGTAAGTGAATATAAGAATAGTGGGTGTGTAGTGAGGCAACGATTCTTTGATGTTATTCTTGCACTATTAATAATATCGTGTGAATTATGTTGACTGGTTTGGAAAAAATGTGTTTTAGTGGTTATATGGATAGAGAGTGAATTATATTTAATTAGGGCATATTTTGTATGACAGAAAAGAGGGTGTGGTTTTGGTATGTAGCCTGTAATGCCGCTAAGGTTACGTACATGTAGATATAGTTTTTGGAAAAAAATTGGAATAATAGTAGCTAGACTGTAAGATTAAGAAACAGCCATGATGAAACAATTCAGGAAGCTTAGGTCTACAAAGAATTGTAACAGGGAATGCCTGAGTCATTAGAATGCTAACCCGGCAGTGTAATAGCGCTGACATTGAGGAAGAAGCTATATGAACTGGGTCATAAACACTATGGCAGGAGGAAAACGCTGAGTCGGAGGAGGCGGTAGACCCGAAAGAGTCAACCCCTTCTCGAAGGGCAACCAATTAGGGAGGCCAAAATCACGCCAGAATGGGCAGGCAACCTACCCGGA
>NW_019740867.1:0-899 GCF_002891405.2 Cryptotermes secundus | reverse complement strand
ACGACTGTGCTTCACATTCTAAAGGAACGCCTGGGCATGAGAAAAGTTGCATGACAAGCTGTGACTGACTTGTTCGATCGATGGGGCTGGGAAGTGCTGTACCATCCACCATACTCCGCGGACTTAAGCCCTTGTGACTTCGACATGATTCCCGAGAAGAAGGAACCACTTCGTGGCATTCGCTTCAGAACTGTTCCAGAGATTCTTCAGGCAGTAGACCGCTCCATTCGAACTACCAACACAACAGACGCTGCTAAAGGTATCCTACGGCTTCCACATCGCTGGCAACGGGCTGTACACAATGCTGGTGACTACACTGAAGGACAGTAAAACTTCGAAACATGCATTTATTTTGTATCAGTTGTTCCAACCCTCGTATTTTTTATTTACTTGTGGTTGAAGCCCATCACAATTGTGAACTGTCTTCGCTCGCTGAAACAGTGGCATCGTCGCGTTGAATCCCCATTGAGGCATGGATGATTGTGTGCGTTTATTCTGTGTTTGTGTTGCCCTGTGTGGAAGTGGGGACCTTGCGACGGGCTGATCCCTCGTCCAAGGAGTCCTGCTGACTGTAAAAATCAAGAAATTAAAAAACTCAGCCAAGGCTGATAGATAGATAGATAGATAGATAGATAGATAGATAGATAGATAGATAGATAGATAGATAGATAATTTCACGGCTCGGTCGGTAATTCAGAATTGCATAATCTAGATTAATCCGATGATAGTGAATACTGTACTAGGAAATACATTCAAGGAATCTGTTGTGGCCTACTTTAAGTTGCTATATCGATGTTTGCCACGAAGTTCTTAAGAATATCTCGAAAGTTTTAGTGAGGTCAGTCGGTGTTTCGGCAGAGATTCGAACCAATAACCTCCTGAGCGCAAATCAAAAGCGA
>NW_019740866.1:161-448 GCF_002891405.2 Cryptotermes secundus | reverse complement strand
CGATTTAGTTTCATTCCAAGATGCAGGGAAGAGACAGAGTCGAAAGAGAAATTAAACAAATGCGTTATAGGAACATGACATCATGCAAGGTGCTTGAGACAATGATTTGGACTGGCATCATTGCCGAACAAGCAATGTTGGAAGGTGCTTGAGAAAAAATTTGGAATGACATCATTGTTGAACAAGATATCTTGCAAGGTAGTTGAGATAATAATTTGGGATGTCATCAGTTCCGAACAATACATATTGCATGGTGCTTGAGACAAAAATTTGGAATGTCATCATTG
>NW_019740866.1:0-121 GCF_002891405.2 Cryptotermes secundus | reverse complement strand
ATTTGGAATGGCATCAGTGCCGAACAAGCAATCTTGCAAGGTGCTTGAGACAAAAATTTGGAACGGCATCATTGCCGAACAAGATATCTTGCAAGGTAGTTGACACATAAATTTGGAATGA
>NW_019740865.1:0-1303 GCF_002891405.2 Cryptotermes secundus | reverse complement strand
AAAACCATATTTTCATGTTCACAAGAGCCAGAAATGCGTTTATATTTAATTATACATGTGAAAATATGCCAGGATAAAAATATAACATGTCATAGAAATCCGAGCCCTAATTATCACACTTAATGTTCATGGCTATATGAAGTAAGTCTACTTACGTGAGCTGAGAAAACAGGCCACCATCACCAACCAACAACTACGAATCGCCATCACTCTCTCGGCGATAGCCGATGGCTGACTCTTTGACAAGTAATAATCAAAACATTTTTTTGATTGAGTCCTCTAGAGTTTATGTACCCTCTTTTTGCTGACTCGCTGGGTTCCGGGGGTGTATTCACCCCCCCATCCTGACGTAATTTTGGGTCTGTGTGGCCCACTCATTGGCTGTTTATCGAAAGGGGTTGGCTCTTTCAGGTCTACTGCCCTCTCCGACTCAGCGTTTTCCTCATGTAATAGTTTTTATGGCCTACTTCATATAGCTTCTTCCTCAATGTCAGCGTTATTACGCTGTCGCGCTAACATTCTGATTACTAAGCGATTGTCTGTTACACTTCTTTGCAAACCCAAGCTTCCTGGCATGTTTCATTATTTCTATTTCTTAATCTTAAAGTCTAGATACACTTATTCCAAATTTACCCAAAAAACATATCTACTTGTACATAACCCTTGGGTCATAACAGTCCGAAGCACTTGTTGCTAAAGCAGCGGCCGCACAAGGAAGAGCTGTATTCTGTGGGAATGAGTGAAATTTATCCTTCATCCCGCCTTCTCTTCAGTTCTCCGAAACGGCCCGAAGCACTTGTTGCTAAAGCAGAGGCCGCACTAGGAAGTTCTGTGTTCGGTAAGAATGAGCGAAACATATCCTTCATCCCGCCTATTCTTCAGTTCCCCGAAACGGCCCGAAGCACTTGTTGCTAAAGCCCCTCTGTACTTACCGCGAGTTACTACTCCCCTGATCCTACCCCTCCTCCAACGTACTTCCTTACGCTCTGCTTACGTCGCTGCCTACAGAAGCCTGACATTATCGGACTCGAGGGAATTACAGAGGTCATGCTCTCACTACACAAGCGATGCGTAATTTAACATTCCCTGGTCCCGCCTTCGTATAACGTAGCAGACCCCTACAAAAAAAAATATACGGTTGGAATACACTGCTTCAAATTTAGACGTCAAAAATGCGGTCTCAAGTTCACACGTTCCAAGTACATAATACTATGGCCGATAGAACAAAAAACAAACGCCTTAGCTTGAGTCTGTAAGTGAACTATACCGACCGAACGACCACCGCTTGTCGGCGAAGTTAGTG
>NW_019740864.1:0-1073 GCF_002891405.2 Cryptotermes secundus | reverse complement strand
TTTTTGTAGTGCCATGTACCTCCTATCTGGAAGTATACACCACTCCCATGCAAGAAGCTTCGACATTGGCGGAAGCGTTGGTCACCAAATTATTCTGTTGTTTTGCAGAATCGCGGAAGCTACATATGAACCAGGGCCGAAATTTCAAGTCTCGTCTGATACCGGAGGTCCGGTGTGAGCTAGGCAAGCACCATGCTTCTGCACCCTAATTCGGACGGCATGGTGGAGCGCTACTTCGAGAGGGTCGAGGAACACCTACGAAAGATCATCGAATCCCACTAGAGGTATTGGGATGAAAGATTATCCATCTTCATTTTAGCCTGATGAAATCCACTGACGAAACAACGGGCTTGACCCCAGCTAGCCTATTGTTGAGAATAGAGCTCCGACTCTCCTGCGACTTGCTGTTTGGTGAACCTCCACCCTTCTTCCCGAATAGAAATGATCCAATATTGATCACGCGTTTAATTATTGGATCTTCTACACTACATCTAAAATTACTTTCGCCATCACCTAACGCTGACCAGTGACCGAAAGAAAACTCACCAAGACAGACTGGCCAGATGTGTGGAATAGCGCGATGCCTACAAAGTGCAGCTATATCGCCTGATCAGCAGGAAAGGGAAATCGTCCACACTCCAATCGTCATGGGAGTATCTGTAAAAGGTAGTAACCCGGATAAATGATGTGGTATACAAAATTCACACGAACCTCAATCTTTCCTATAATAACCTCTTTTAGAAGGCAGTTACCACGTAAGACTTGACCAATCCAATTAGCCTTCCGTTTTCTTATTTCGTGTAGGATCTTCCTCTGTTCACTGACTCTAAATAACACTTCTTCATTTCTCACATAATCTGTCCAAATTATCTTTAATGTCTTATGCTAGTCTCGCCTGGGAGTTTGCTGCAGACACTCATCTAGTAAATTCGCAGCGACTGCAAAACAAGGTTCTCCTCACCATTGACAATTTTCCAAGGCGCACACCTGTCCGCGATTTGCACATGGCATTCAATATCCCGTACGTTTGTGACTTTATAACAAAATTATGCAGGCAACAAGCAGAAGTCATA
>NW_019740863.1:0-2781 GCF_002891405.2 Cryptotermes secundus | reverse complement strand
TAGAGCACTCAGATGTGTCAGAACTAGTTGGAACTTGCACGATTAAAAGAAATGTTGTCACTGTGCTTAGTTTCTTGACCTCAGCACTAGATGGAGGTGAGTGGTCAGCTTCACTCCCCTCCTGCTTTACCCACAATAGAGATTGCAGAACTGGTTTATTACATCAACTTCCACTCTTGAGAGAGATTAAAAATGGGAATATTCAGAGGACCCAGTATGATTGTACTCAGTGTCAGTGTGAAGGAAGAAATAGCAGGCAGTACGTACGTTTGGTGTTGAGCTACCAGACGTGCCAGATACACGAGTGTAGCTTTGGTTGGCAGCATTACATTCATAACATCCACCTTTATAGATGTACCAGCAGTAAATTTAGAAACCTATAAAAGCGCTGTCAGAATACAGCATCAGATGTTATTTGCTTGATTTAATTAATCGATAACCTGATGTATTTTGACATTGAAATGTCATCATCAGGGTGTTTCATCAGAATACGCTTGAAAGTTGTTCAAGGTTCTGTTTATATGATTTTATGTATATTCTAAAAATGTATACTGTACTTAGTAAAACAAGTGAAGTACTCGTAATAACATGATATGATTCCTTTATGCAATTCAAGCCCTTTCAGGTGTTCCAAATTCATGTACAAAATCTATATAAACAGTGATATGTTTTTCTGTGTGATGGTAGGCTGTAGTGCTATATGTTACAGAGTTCCGCTGAATTAAGATGGCATTCACATCCTTACTGATATGAAGGATGGCTTCATTCCTGTAACATATGAAATTGCTAGGGTTGTGTGTGATGTCCCATTTGTCCTGACGGGAGCCGGAGTTAATTTTTTAAATTTACGGTGGATTACAGAGTTACACAATACAGTGTGAAAGTGCCAGCAACAATTTTAGAATTGTTCCACTGTTTTTGTAGGATATGCTGTGGGTCTCAGAGGTGGCGCTGCACAATGCATAGGAGCTATGGAAGTAGCAGAGGAAGCTGGTGGCAGGACAGTTTTTGAATCAGGCAAGAGGAAACATAGTCAGGTTGACAGTTGCTCAGATACGGAACGATTTTGGGGCCCACGGGAAGGCCATGTTGAGAAGAGAGCAGTGAAACCAAGTGAAGTAAGTAGATTTTGTTCTGATATGGCAGGATACACAGAAATCGAAACCACCTTAACATTTCTAAACCATCAGTTTGAAGGAATCTGAAAATTTGTCAGTATGGTTCAGTTTAGGGTTTTATACTATTGGTGTACATATTAGATATGTTTATACTGTCAGTATATGTATATAAGTTATATACAGTTCATCACTAATCATCATCATTGGCTCAAACTTTTTTTGTGATTGCCATATGCACTTCCATTTCCATAAATTAACAAGAGGTGAAGAAAGTGTACCTGTTTTAAAATCAGCTTTAATTGCTGAAATTAGAGGTGAAAACCAAAACTTATCTGCAACTGAAGGAACAACTGTGTCAATGGTGTACCAAGAATGTCTGCAACTGAAGATAATAATAGTGCTGTGGTGATATCTGAAGACATAAGGAACACAACTCAGTTAGTGTTTAATAGTTCTGAAGGCATCTTATCGTATAATCATAATTTTTCTGTTGAACCTGCAGTTGATAATTTAAATTCTTTTATCCAAGGTGTGGATAAGCCCAGTGTGAATATCCCTCACCCTGTAACTGGAGACTTGGAAAACAATTCCAAATCATCACTTAGCATATCACTGCAAATTTCAGTTTTAGCTAGTCATGCACTTGATCATACATCGTCCCTATCCACAGAATTTCCACAATTAAAGCCACCAGTACCACGAGCCGGTAAGATGGTTTCCCGTATGCTTGTGTTCCTTCTGGTGTCTGTAGATGGGACTAACTCTGTCGGTTGAATCTGGCAGAGTAGGCTTTTTACTAGAGGACAGACACAGAGTTCTAGTTTTAGAAATGTTGTTCAAATATTTAAAAAGATGGATAATGGCTAATGTCCCAAAAATCAGTCGCTGATTTGTTTCTTATTCTGTTTTCTCTGTAGACAACTTACAGATATTTGAAGATTTCTCATTTTGAGTGATATTCTTTGTGTGTATGAATTCTTTCTTTTCCTCTGATTTTGCACTTCATTGTAGGGAAATTCTTATCACAAGCACTGAAGTCGTGGCCCCTTACTGGAAAATACAAAAATATTTTGTAGTTCTTCCATTAGATGATGTAGCTAATAAAAATGTGTAACAAGCATACAATTGCAGCTTCCCAGCATAATGTCAGTCTGAGAAAAGTGTATATTCATCCAGTGTATCTGGGATGTATTTATCAAAATGTTGTAAGTAAGTGCCAGTCATACTTGGTATTTTGTATGCTTGTCCCTCTTGACATGAATAGAATGTTACCTTGCCCATTTCAGGATTACTCTTCGTCCAATCTATTTTCCATCATATTTTTTATGAGGCAGTCCACTAATCTTGGACACTTTTTATTGGGGTTGATATCAACAATACTTCTTTCATTTCTTACACATTTATGAAGGTCGTTGGTGCCCGTACTGCTGCTACAATGGCTGTATGACAGGAGCCTATTTTGAAAATTAACTGTAAGTACTTCACAACTAAAAAGATTCTTTATATTAAAACACAAATAATAAAACTTTTATTGTGGTCATCTGGGTTGAATGATCAAAAGGTGATGATGATGAAATGAATGAAATGATAAAAAGAATGGCCTTTGCCCCGCAACTTTCAGTGATCTTTTGTGAATCCCCCTGATTTTCACCCATTCAGCAAT
>NW_019740862.1:910-1047 GCF_002891405.2 Cryptotermes secundus | reverse complement strand
CAGGCGTTCTCAAAAGGAAATAATTTCTTACCTCATTGTGTTGCACAGTGAAGGTGGTTTAGTCTCGATGTTCACACATCCGATATTAAGTTTTAATTGCCGAATGGCAGACTGTTATGCACTGTACACTATTATAC
>NW_019740862.1:551-864 GCF_002891405.2 Cryptotermes secundus | reverse complement strand
GTAGAGGGGCAACACCGGCAATGTCCGCATAGATATCATTTCCACATGCCTGTCCTTTCTCGTCACCACCAGATGAATCGGAGCTATCATCAGAACTGTCATCACTATCACCGCCAACATGGAAGACGAACTCCCGTCCTGCGTGCAAAAGGCCTTCCCGTGTCATTAATTGTTACTCAATGTTCCTTACATGTTGACACCTACGTTGCCATTCGTCTGCAGTTATGGAAGCCAATTTTTGGTTTGCCAGTTTAATGACGTCATCCATCCTAAATGTGGTATTGTTTTCAGGAACCCAACTTTTTACGGTGGC
>NW_019740862.1:0-545 GCF_002891405.2 Cryptotermes secundus | reverse complement strand
CTCAATTGGGTGGAGTTCTGGGTGATATGGATGGAGTCGTAAAATATTGTGATTGTGTTCTGTAAAGAGTCCGTCTATTTTATAGGAAAGGTATTTCGGTTTGAGTGGTAGGATCATATTATACTGGATTCCGCAATGATGAAAAATGAGTGTTATTGAAGGTAATAGGTGGAAGGTGATATTTTAGCCAGGATATCATAAAATCTCTTCTTGAATTTGAGCTAGGGGCTCTGTTTAGTGGTACATTATGGTAGGGGGCATTATGAATGACAAGGACAGAATTTGGGGGAAGGTTAGGAATAAGTCGCTCCTTTAACCGTTTTTCATAATTGGTGTAGTTCATGTCACTGTGGTAGTCTCCTGTTTTTTGGTGGGATTTGAAGTGGTCATAGGCATTAGGGATGAAGCCTTGCTCTCCCCCTGCATGGATAACAATGAGCCGTTGGCCTTTGGACACAGGGGAAAATAATCCCTGGATGGATCCATGACTCCATACATACGGGTTGGTGTGCGATGAATGACTATAGGTTTCATCCATGTAGGTG
>NW_019740861.1:0-544 GCF_002891405.2 Cryptotermes secundus | reverse complement strand
TAACAGCAGTGAATGGTACCCCTCAGTTACCGATTTATGCGAACAAGTCTACTGCGCAAGCCTAACCTGACCTAACCTAACCTAACCTAACCCAACACAACCTAACCTAACCTAATCTAACCTACGATACCATAGCCTGGCCTCGCCTCGCCACGCCCCGTCTAGCTTCGCCCCGTCTCGTCTCGCTTCTCCTCGCCTCACTTCAAATTACGTCAAGTCACGCTAAATCAGGCCAATTTACGTCACGTCACGCCAAGTCACGTCAAATCACACCGAGTCACGTCAAGTCACGTAAAGTCATGTCACGGCACGCCACCCANTCACGCCAAGTCACGTCAAATCACACCGAGTCACGTCAAGTCACGTTAAATCACGCCAAGTCACGTAAAGTCATGTCACGGCACGCCACCCAACCTCACCTAACTTCACAGCAGGGAATGGTACCCCTCAGTTACTGATTTATGCGCACAAGTACTGTGAAAGCCTGACATGACCTGATCTGACCCAACCCAACCTAACCTAACCTAACCTAACCTAACCTAAC
>NW_019740860.1:0-821 GCF_002891405.2 Cryptotermes secundus | reverse complement strand
CTACTTCCTATCCACGAAGGGAAATTCGGGCGAAACAAATGACCAAGGCTCACTCAATTGGTCGCGTATCCATAACCGAGAAACAAGGGAACGATTTCACTGACAACAAAGATTTTTCGTCAGAAAGTTATGCCATTGGAGGGCAGCATAATGCCATAATATGTGACATTCAGTAATCATTTATATTACCGTGGGGGATTCGCAAACTCTTGAGGTGGGAGCGGCGTTCTCGACACAATCTGAGCTATCACGTAGCAATATAACCTCGGAATATAACAACAGAAATTTATATTATGGGTGGAAAAACAGTTAAGACGCTCAATTTTATATATAACGTCATATTTCGACTTATATTCCACGTTACGACAGTCCTATATTACGTTCGGTTAAATAGCAGCATCGTAAATGACGTCACTCTTAGGTGTGCGCAATGAACAACTGAGCACCCCCCTGTAAACCAAGGGGCTGGCCCTTGGATCGCTGATGTTAGGTTAGGTTAGGTTATATATATGGACAAATACCGTCTTCAGTGCAAAAATTTTATTGTAGTTTTTACTTCTTTTTCCTCCTCCACACTACATGTTTCGGCCCTAATTGGCCATCATCAGGTGTGTATCACTCACGTAACTGTTACACTGCTTGCTAAAAATGTAAAAATCCCAGTCTTTCTAATTGTATAAAATCTTTGTTAATCTACACGCTTCGATTTGATTTTTAAATTAGCAGTTTTTAAAACTTTAATTCAAATCGACGCGTGTAGATTAACCAAGGTTTTGTACAATTAGAAAGACTGGGATTTTTACATTTTTAGCAAGCAGTGT
>NW_019740859.1:0-897 GCF_002891405.2 Cryptotermes secundus | reverse complement strand
AGAAAACGGATCGCACTCTGTATCTCAGCCACGATGCAACTGTCTCCTCACGAGCATAGAAAGGGCAATAATCTCTTGCAGCTATAACTGAAGGTCTCAGCACTGAAGAAGGGAACCCTCTAGCTTTCTCTCGAATAGCCATTCTTTCATTCTTCAGGCCTTCACTCAAAAGATTCGAAAACCCGAAGAGTGTAAGCAGTGCTAGCAGAAGACCACATGATTTTATTGCTTCCATCTGTTTTATGACTCCAGGGACTGCTAAATTTCTCAAGTGATACAAACAGAAACGAATTTATAATGCAGAACAAGTCTGTGAAGAACTGAGAAACCATTTTTGCAGTACTCATCAAAATAAAAAGACAAAATNTTTATTTTTAAATGTAGTAAAACCATAATAGAGGAATTAAATGGATACCTAAATCAACAACAGCAAGAAAGAATGTACGTAAGACTTATGCCCAAACTCATCCACGAGCCAGTACTTTTATTGCAGATTCTGCAGATTAATGTGTTAAAAATATATATTAAAATTTCGATTNATTAATTTATCATAAAAATTGAGTTGGATACAGCATTTTAAAACACGATGCTTAAAATTGTTTAAGCGCTCTAACAGGAACGGACATAAAACGCAGAGTAGCAGCGGGCATTTAAATAAACTCCGGCCAGCTCAACCTTAGCACCATTTCAGAAGTTCGGCGTTTAAAGGTTAAATAGCTGAGTAATAACAAGGGTGGTCGGTGGTTTAGAGGTAAAGTGTATGGTTTAGAAGTTACGTGGTTCGAAGACATGACTATTTTTGTGAAAAAAAAAAGAATGTAAGAAATTTGTGCATGTAGGAAGGAAGTGGTACTATATGAGGAAGGTGAAGTTAGCAAATGTGTATAGATCTGGTGG
>NW_019740858.1:0-629 GCF_002891405.2 Cryptotermes secundus | reverse complement strand
TAGCAACGCAAAGCTGGCATGCTAGTACGTAAAGCTAGCAAGCTACCAAGGAAAATCTAGCAAGCTAGCAACGCAAAGCTAGCAAGTTAGAAACGCAAATTTAGCAATCTAATATGCTAGCAAATCAAAGCTAGCAAGCTATCAACGCCAAGCTAACAAGGTAGCAACACACAGCTAGCAAGCTAGCAACGCAATGCTAGCAAATTAGGAACGGAAAGCTAGCAAGCTAGAATCGCAAAGCTAGCAAGCTAGCAACGCAAATCTAGAAAACAAGAAACCTAAAGCAAGCAAGCAACGGATTGCTAACAAGCTAGCAACGAAAAGCTAGCAAGCTAGCAACGCAAAGCTAGCAAGCTAGACACGCAAATCTAGCAAGCTACCAACGCAAATGTACGAAGCTAAGAACGCTAAGCTAGCAAACTAGCAACGCAAAGATAGCAAGTTAGCTACGCAAAGCTGGCAAGCTAGCAACGCAAAGCTGGCAAGCTAGCAACGAAAATGTGGCAAGCTAGCAAGGCAAAGCTGGCATGCTAGAACGCAATGCTAGCAAGCTAGAAACCCAATGCTAGCAAGCTAGCATCGAAAAGCTCGCAATCTAGCAAAGCAAACTGTTAAGCTAACAAAGTAGC
>NW_019740857.1:772-836 GCF_002891405.2 Cryptotermes secundus | reverse complement strand
ACGCATACCTAGAAAGATAGCAACGGTAAGGTAGCAAGCTAGCAATATAAATCTAGCAAGCTAT
>NW_019740857.1:0-624 GCF_002891405.2 Cryptotermes secundus | reverse complement strand
CAAAGTTAGCAAGATAGCAACTCAAATCTAGCAATCTAGCAAGCTAGCAACTCAAATCTTGCAAGCTAGCAAATCCAAGCTAGCCAGGTAGGAATGAAAAGCTAGCAATCTTGGAATGCAATTCTAGCAAGATAGCAACGCAAAGCTAGGAAGATAGCAACGAAAGCTAGCAAGCAAGAAACGCAAAGCAAGCAAGAAAGCAACGCAACCTATCAATCCAGGAACGGAAACTGAGGAAGCTAGAAACGATTGCTTGCAAGCAATAAAAGCANAAGCAAGCAAGAAAACAACGCAAATCTAGCAAGCTAGCAACGCAATTCCAGCAAGCTTGCAACGCAAAATTAGCAAGATAGGGACGTAAAGCTAGCAAGATAGAATCGAAAGCTAACAAGTAAGAAACGCAAAGCAAGCAAGCAAACTTCGCAAAGCTAGCAAAGCTAGCAACGCAAAGTTTGCAAGGTAGCAACGTATAGCTAGCCAGCAAGCCACGCAACCCTGCAAAGCTAGAAACGCAAAGCTGGTAAGCTTGCAAAGCAAAGCTAGCAAGCAAGCAAAGCAAAGCTAGCCAGCTAGCAAAGTATATCTAGCAAGCTGTCAACGAAAAGCAAGCAAGCTAGCAAAGCA
>NW_019740856.1:4058-6634 GCF_002891405.2 Cryptotermes secundus | reverse complement strand
GAGACTGTGGACCTGTCGTCTTGGCAGATTACTGATGATGATGATTAACAGTAAATCTTAATNACAGAAGAGGATACTCTCATTTGAAGGAGAAAGCTCTAGATCGCAGTAAGTGGAGGAATTGTTTTGGAAGAGACTGTGGACCTGTCGTCTTGGCAGATTACTGATGATGATGATTAACAGTAAATCTTAATATTAGTTAAAAGATATAACATATACATGTATGACATGTAACAGTAGTTTCCATGTGTGTTGATAATACCCTTCTGAAGATGGTCATTTTGATTGGAACATGTAAAGGATGAAAAATTGAAAACAACTGTTATCCATCACACTGGACAGTGGTTAAAACCCTTACATACAATTACTAGTGTGACGAACCAGGATGAACCAAGTTACTTTTATAACCCATTACAAATGTTTCAGTGATATATCAGTGGTGCTTTACAATGATTTGCAGTAGACTGTACAGCTTCTGATTCTGTTGCTTGTATAATTTTACAGCTTTCCATACTGGCCTACAACTTAACAAGGGTTTCTTCTTCCCTTGGAAGGATACAATATGGCTATTGCAATCAAGAAAGGCCAAATATAATTACTTCATGTCTGATTTAGCTTAAAGGCTGTTCATCTGGCTCAAGTCCTATAAACAAGCAACTACTCACTAGAAATTGTATTTTCCAGCTTACAGGTGCCAACAGGTTACATAAGGAAGCAGGAGAACCACCGTACTCATTTGAATGTGACATGAACTCTGTGGCCTTCCTTCCAGTACACATAGGCACTGTCGGCAGCTGCAAGCTGTGTCTTATTTAAAAATAGAGATGATATTCCAGACAGTAAGAAACAATAAAAACATAAGTCCATGCCAAACTTCAGAGTTGGTGCCAGCATATTTCATGAAGAATTTGCAGTTTTGTTTTTGAGATGGTTGCCCTGAAAAAGAAAGAAATAAAGAAAATGTAGTAATGCACATGTTAAACTTGAAGATCTCACATGGTGGTTTTCTTTTTGAAAATGAAATTTCATATTCTGCATCAGAAACAGAAATTTTTAGTAAAGCTTCACAGTACCAAGGAGCAAAGTCTTATTAATCAATCCATCATTAAAATGATACTTTATAGTGTACAGTCTACAAATTATAACAAGACAAGTGACATGCAAAGAGAAAAACAAATATTTACTTTGCAGCAGTATAATCACCATATGACATTATCGACATTACTATATGGCTTCCCATTTACTCAGCCTTTAAGTTAAAGCTATGAATTACTGTTATTTGCAATGTCAAGATTAGACAAATTTTTAATTGAGTTCACTGGTTTCATCTAGTAATCTGTGTTCTCGTGTCTAAGTCTGTCAGTTAATTAATACAATTTTTTTTTAATTAGAACTGGTTGTTCTTTTCAATGAATGCAGACAAAAAGCATACTCATGTTTGTTTACCGCCACTAAGGACCACAAATGGAGACTGCATTTCTTTCTGCTTCTGCTGCAGGAGGCTAAGCATTCCGAGTGGGTGTCTGTTGAGCTCATCTGTTTCATCAACTGGAAACAAAAAAAAAAAAAACTCCTTCAGATGGGGCACAGTCTGTTTGCTCTTAAACATACTGTAATATCTACAGTTCATGTCACTGATTATCCTAACAGGTGGCCAAATTTTAAGCTTTTTTTATTTTTTGTTATTGCTAGTGGGGTGGGACTAAGTCCCTTGTACTGCGGCCACTTCTGGCCTATTATACAAGTCCCAGATGATATGTGAGGGTGATTGTGTAGCAATTGGTGGAATGAAGATTGGCAGGGGAAACCGAAGTACTCGGAGAAAATCTGCCCCAGAGCCACTTTGTCCACCACAAATCCCACTTGACCAGACCTCCGTACAGAACCCGGGCCACCTCGATGGGAAGCCAGTGACTAACCTCTTGAGCTATGGCGCAATACAATGTTGATGATCATAACAATTTTCTGTAGAAATCTCAGTGACTTTGTATGCCAATTTGAAACATATTCAAGAGAGGACATAATCCATCACCTATCCTCCCTGCAGGCTACATCTTACCTAAAGCCATACATGTCTTCTCCAAGCGAATTCTCCTCACCGCTGTCCTCTGCTGCAATGTACTGCACTTCCAAGCGCATGTCACCCAACTGCATCTGCAAGATATCCACAGCTTCTTGATGAGAGGCCTGCAAGAACATCAGGGCTCTGTATCCATAATTTGGAGACATTTTGGAAGGTGTTCTAATTTAATTAAAACTTTGAAAAGTACTGTCTTCTGGGATATGAATGCTGTGTAGTCTGGTAGAAGTTTACTGACTTTTGTAGGTATGTTAGTAAAATTCTATGAGACTACATGGCGCCATATCCCAGAAGACAGTGTGTTTCTTAGTCACCACAGAGAGAAGCTCAGATCAAGTATAAATTTATAATTTCATCCTATTTCTCTCTTCTTTTCCAAATGTTTTAAACAAAATTTTCTCATTTTCTTCATTGTTTCTGTTTATACATTCAGTCTTTATCATAAGCACCTCATTACCAAAATACATCCAATCATTCTTAACATAAAGCTCACTCC
>NW_019740856.1:0-4034 GCF_002891405.2 Cryptotermes secundus | reverse complement strand
TTTGAAAATTATAGGCCATGGAAACACTGATAGTAATTTAGAATCACCCTGTATTTTTAAGGCTAGACATTGAAGTGTAGTTCTGGGTTGGACTTTGTTTACTATAGGATTCTGACGATGGTGTATAACACATTGATATATTGGGTTTTTGGACTTCATCCATCGTCCTGGTTTTTAAGATAACTAATAAAAACACGACGTTTCGGAAACTGGATCTGTTTCCGTCCTCAGGTGAAGGAAAAACCTATTCTGTTGGGTCCGTTAGAAAGAGCTAGCCTCAATCACTGGACTAGCTCTTTCTAACGGACCCAACAGAATAGGTTTTTCCTTCACCTGAGGACGGAAACAGATCCAGTTTCCGAAACGTCGTGTTTTTATTAGTTATCTTAAAAACCAGGACGATGGATGAAGTCCAAAAACCCAATATATCAATGTGTTATACACCATCGTCAGAATCCTATAGTAAACAAAGTCCAACCCAGAACTACACTTCAATGTCTAGCCTTAAAAATACAGGGTGATTCTAAATTACTATCAGTGTTTCCATGGCCTATAATTTTCAAACCGAAAATAACAAAATAAAACTGCTGATGGAATGTCAAAGTGTAATTCAAGAAGTTTTATTTTATGGGTAATAAAACTTTTTGAGTTACATTTTCATGTTCCACAAGCAGTTTTATTTTGTTATTTTTGGTTTGAAAATTACAGGCCACAGAAACCCTGACCATAATTTAGAATTAATATCATAACAGTTACCTGCTTCAAGTCCTGGCCATTTCCATAAAGTATCGCATCTCCAACATACAGTGCACCACATTTTGCTGCTGCTCCTTCGGGCTCCAATTCTGGGATGAATATTCAGGATAGAAGGATACATTTAGTTGAAAGTAACTTCTAATTTTTTATTACTGTATTTAATATCTCTTTCTATATTTATTATGATTTATTTAAAAAATCTAAGGGGAGCAGATGCCCGGGTTGCTCCCTCCCTCCCTGCCAGAACCCATGACTCTTGGCATGGAAATCCGTACAGGCCCTAAACAATTCAACAGTGATTGTTGGTACCACACTGTTCCTTCATGGATTGGTTGTATTAGGTTAGGTCAGGTCAGGTTATCTCTGCTTACAGGGTTGAAGTCCATATTCTTCACAACACCAGGGCTTCTACGGAAACAGATGTTGTACCTGTTGATTTTCTTCGTGTCGTGCTTACATATCACTTAACAGCCATATTGAATGAGAAGAGCTTTTTATTATAATACAAAACAAAAACAAATGAATATAGATCACTATTACCAACTTGAACATTTTTACATTACTTGATTCTCAACATTCCTCCTTAATTTCGAAGTGTTACAAACACATTTCTCAATGTCCTCCTTAATTTCAAAATGTTGTCAACATTATTAGCTGTTTTACAAAGTTAAATTGAATAACACTTAGTAATTTTGGTCTTCAGATTATAAAATTTGTACATGTAATTAAAATTTTCTCAGTCTTATCAAAATCAGACCTATTTCTTCTTAAGTACAATGTTTCTAAACTTGGTAAATTTCTCTGGTGATAGTGGTTTTGTTAAAATGTCTGCCACCTGAGTTTCAGTGTTACAATATTTGAATGAGAACAGTTTCTCTTTCAATTGTTCACTTATGTAGTGATACCTAACGTATATGTGCTTACTCCTACGCATTACTTGTCCAGTTTCTATTAGCTTGATTGCACTCTGAGTGTCAACACACAGTTCAGCTTCCACCCTTTTTCTTGTCAACTCCTCTATCAACGTCTTTATATATTTCAATTCTTTACAGCACTCAGCTGCTGCAATATATTCGGTCTCAGTGGTTGATAATGCAACAATATTTCCTACAGCACAATGATATTGGGCCCCCTGACATCATAATTACATATCCCATTACACTCTTCCTATCCTTTACATCCCCTGCATAATCAGCATCACTAAATGCTTCCACTTCCACAGTTTCGGAGTCAGATGAGGTATATTTTATTCCTGAAGCTCGTGTAACTTTCACATACCCAAGGGTCCTTTTCACAGCTAGTTTGTCAGGAATTTCCAAGGTTCGACTTTCCACATTTACAGCCAATGCCATATATAGCAGGCTTCCTACAGCTTCTCTGTAAGGAAATCTTATGTCATTTTCTCCTTCGTCATTGGTTGGTGGGGTCGTGGCCACGGGTGTTTTCATTTCTCGACTTTCTTGCAAGTTCTATTTTTCCAACATTTGGCTTGCATAGTTGGTTTTAGAGATATGTATCCCATCTGGTTGCTTCTCAATTTGTATTCCTAAATAAACTTTTGGATTTGTGGTTTTATCTGGAATTGATTTTCCCATCATCCACATGAATGGCCATGAACAAACTACTGGCATCATTCTTAAAAATGCATTGGTCAGATTTTAGTTGGTTTAGACCTTCTTCTTTTAGAAAGGTTGTCAACTTCTTGTTCCATTTCGATGGTGCTTGTCTTAGGCCATATAATGCCTTTTTCAGGAGACATATCTTTCCAGTGTTCTTGTATCCTTCTGGTATCTCCATATAGTTTTCCTCCTCAAGGTCTCCATACAGGAAGGCAGTCTTCACATCAAAGGTTTGCATGTTCATATTCTTGCATGCTGCTATGGCAAACAGTACTCTAAGAGAATGCATGTCAACAACTCAGCTAAAGGTATCCTTGAAATCTATTTCACCTTCCTTTTGTTGACATCCTCTCACAACCAGTCTGGCTTTGTGTCTTCCGTCATCCTTTATTTTGAAAAACCATTCACTGGTCAGGATTTTCTTGCCTGTTGCTTTCTCTCTGTTTACATATATCCAAGATTTGTTTTGGTAGAGCGAATGCTTTTCCTCTTTAATGGCTTTCTTCCACTTCTTGCTGTCTTCGCTCTCCATGCACTTGTCATATATATAGGTGAGCATACCCTCCTTTTGACTCTCTGCGTCATAGTCTTGGTACTTTGGGTGCATTTGAATGTTTCTTCTTGGTCTCAATGCATATCCATGTTCGTTTTGTCCATTGTTTTTCCTTCCATTATCCTTGTGGTCAGCATTTTCATTTTCTTCAGTATCTGTTGGTTCTTCTTCATTGTTGTCAGCTTCGGGTTCTTGCTGCATTTCGCTATCTTCCTGATCTGGAGTATTTGGCTTGTCTTCTGGATCCGTCACTCTTTCCATTTCCTTTTGTTTATTTGTTGTCACAGGTTTACTTGTGAATGTCACATCTCTGGAGACATAGGTCCTTTCAGTATTTGGATCCCATATTCTGTAGCCATTTGTGTTGTAGCCAACGAATATTCCTTTCTTGCTACGACTGTCCAGCTTTTTCAATGGTCAGAGAATTTTAGTGTACACTTCTGAACCAAAAATCTTCAATCCAGCCAGATCTGGTCTTTTACCATACAAATTTTCCGCTGGCGTTCCATTCACTGTCAGTGTTGGACTTCTGTTTAGCAGGTATGCAGAAGTGAGTACAGCTTCACCCCACATTCTCTTACTTAAACCTGAGTCAAAAATCAATGCTCCTGTCTTTTCCACAATGGTATGGTTCATCCTTTTGGCAGTGCCGTTTAGCTGTGGCGAATATGGGGTAGTAAATTCCATTACAATCCCCTTCTTCTTACACCATTCTCTCAAGGCATTGTTCTTATATTCCCCTCCACTGTCCCATCTTATTCTTCTCACTCTTGTATTGAAGTGACACTCAGCTTCATTTACACATTCCTTCAAAAAGGTATACACTTCACTCTTATTTTCTAACACGTATATCTTACAAAAATGTGTATAATCATCCACACACGTAAGGAAATATTTCTTATTGTCATAACTGGTGGGATCAGTTGGTCCACACACGTCACTATGAATTATCTCTAATGGCCTTCCAGCCCTACTTCTTCCTGTATCAAAAGGGAGTCTCACTTGTTTGGCCTGCATACAAACTGAACATGCATCAACATTTTTACACTTGCTTACACTTCCTGGTATCCCTTGGCATATCTCTTGTAGTTTCCCAAGATTCACAT
>NW_019740855.1:0-761 GCF_002891405.2 Cryptotermes secundus | reverse complement strand
ACGTTCCATTCGAACATGCACGTTTTTATATGCCTATTATGTAGATGTCACACCCATAACAGTTAAAACAGGTGAAAGTATCAATTGTATTCAATATTAATATACTGTAACGTGATATATGTCGTACATCAAATACCAACAGATCGTTGCCTAGGAATAACCATGGCAACGAACTGTTGACACAGCGGGTCATTGCCTAGGAATAACTGTTGCAACGAACTGTTGAAACAGCAGGTTGTTGCCTTGGAATAACCATCGCAACGAACTGTTGAAACAGCACGTCCTTGCCTTGGAATAACCGTGGCAATGAACTGTTGAAACAGCAGAAATAATGCATTTCTGCGGCAACGAGCACAGAACACGTGAAATGGAACCCTGGGCGAAAGTGCCCTCTATTGCGTCCAAAAACCGGGTTATAATAGTCCAGCTCCAAAGAAATTTTCGGTGATACTGGACGTGATAATAATTGTGCTCGCTGGTGTAAAAGTGAGTGTTCAATAACATATTCGCTGAATCTGAGACATGCGTGGAAGTTATTTCGTAAGTATAGTTTATTTTTCATTTCCTAAGAACAAGCTTAGGTCATCGTACTCGCGGAGTGGAAGCAATGCGTCGAGTAATTTCAAATCAAAATGGGGAAGAATGGGCAGACTGATCCACAGCAAGGCGTGGCCGGGCACAGCTAATATATATAATTACATAGTTTCAGTACTGATTCCCAGCTTATGTTATGTGCAAGTGAAGATGAAAACATACTTACC
>NW_019740854.1:1386-2232 GCF_002891405.2 Cryptotermes secundus | reverse complement strand
AGAGAGAGAGTGAATGTGCCATGGGAGAGAGCGATGAATGAATGTGATCTTCTGGCAAGCTAAAAGGGAACCGCTTGAGACGAGCTTTGTCTTAAGAGGGAAGCGGATGTAACGGAAGAATTGTCGCTGCAATAAGAGTGGCCGAAACAGGAGACGCAGAAAGCCACCCTTTGAAGAAAAGGAACGGGGGTGCACGGTTAGGCTATTCGGGACGAACAGCATTAAGGAGGGAGCAGTGTGACGTGTTGCGCTGTGGATGACGCCCCCCCGCCAGCCGTGACGCGCCGAGCGGGGCGAAGTTAGCCGAATCCCAGCATACTGGTCGCTATGCAACGCGTGTCAACAGCGGTGACGTCACACCGGACGCCACAATTGCTAAGTAACAGTAAACAACTCTCGACAGCGTTGCTAGCAACACGGCGCCAGGCAACAGTGGTAGCTATTACGTGGCTGTTTTCTGAGTTGTCCGGAACGAGACCAGATACGGAGCGGCGAAGGCTATTCACGGTTTGTTACGAGATCTCAAGTTAGTTCCGAGCAAACCTACCAGTTATTTAGAACTCTCAAGTGCACGAGTTACAGTTCAACAGATTTCTAGTTCCGAGTTAGCCAGCGATTAGTTCTTGAGATCTCTAGTTCTGAGTTGGCCAGCAGTTAGTTTCACTACAGTATTTGTGATACTGCAGATAACAGTAACTGTGAATCAGTAAATTGTGTGATTGTAAGAGCGAATGTGGAATAAAATTCGCTGTATGAAATGATGTGTAAAGTTATTTGTAGCGTATACACCCAAAACACGTGACAATATATATAACTCGAACTTAGACTCAGATTAACTGTATTAAA
>NW_019740854.1:0-738 GCF_002891405.2 Cryptotermes secundus | reverse complement strand
CTTGATGATGGTGAAGAGTTTGCCCATCAAAGAGGAGGAGGCGGATGCTGGTGATGAAATCCGTCCTGCAGGTAACTGAGGTCCTGTTAGTAACTTAGGCAAGATCTGGGACTTTTGGCTAATATACTATACTAACATATTGTGACATGTTACGCAATGGAGGAGAACCCCTCCCTACCCAGCAGTGACGTGGCGGGTGAGTCAGCGCTCCCCCTCCATCCCCCGCACTGTGACATGGCACGCATCGCCGCTGTCGACACAACGTCAGGCAACAGAGGTACTCATTGCCTAACAGGTAAGCGATGCGATTATATACGTGAACCACACTGCCTACGAAGCGAGTTGAAATGTGGCCGTCGCCGAGTTCAGTTTTTGTTGTCAGTTAAAGTGTATCAGCATCCGAAGACAGTTCTCCAGTCAGCAATGAAAGAGTTACAGTGTATCAGCCGCCGAAGCGAGTTCCCAAGGCACCAGTTACGAGTTAAAGTGTAGTAGCCGATGAAGTGAATTGAATTGTAGTAGTCATCAAGTTTATTGATAACGAGTGAATCGTGACAGTGTGAAGAGATTTGTGTGTAGGGATTGTAAAGTGTGTAAACCCGCAAAATTGTTGTAATTAATTTTACCTGATACTGGTAGGTTGTTAAATAAACCAATTAACACGCCGAACGGTGTCAACAGTAACGATAGACATTACATTTGGTGTCAGAATTGGTTACGAACTTAATCACGACTTAT
>NW_019740853.1:0-385 GCF_002891405.2 Cryptotermes secundus | reverse complement strand
TTATGTGGTGACTGGAACATAAACTTCTTAGATGACAGTGTAAGAATACGAGAACTAGAAAATTTACTTCGGTTGTATAATTTGGCCAACATAATTACATCCCCAACCAGGGTCACAAAAAATTCCTTAACACAGATAGACGTCATAGTAACAAACAAGCAAGTTTTGGAATGCACATCATCAGTATTGGACTTGGGTTATTCGGACCACTTGGCACAAACACTAAAGATTAATGTACGTAAATAGACGAGACAGGGGTCCCAAAATGAGCAGAAAAAGACAGTTTACTAAAGAGAGTATCCAGGAGTTTAATTATTTATGGCAGAAGGAGTTATGGCAAGAGAGTTTTTCAAACTCAGATGCAAGTGCTAGTTTTAATGATTTT
>NW_019740852.1:288-437 GCF_002891405.2 Cryptotermes secundus | reverse complement strand
AGTTTCGTTGCTAGCCTCCTAATTTTGGGTTAATAGATTGCTAGCATAGCGTTGCTAGCTTACTAACTTTGCGTTACATAGTTGCTGGCTTTGTGTTGCTAGGTTCCTAGATTGCTAGATTTGTGTTGCTAGCTTGCTAGCTTTCGCTG
>NW_019740852.1:0-204 GCF_002891405.2 Cryptotermes secundus | reverse complement strand
TTGCTTGGTAGATTTGCGTTGCTAGCTTGCAAGCTTTGCGTTGCTAGCTTGCAAGCTTTGCGTTCTAGTCTGCTAGATTTGCGATCTACCTTTCTAGCTTTGCGTTGCAAGCTTGCTATTTTTGCGTTGCTAGCTTGCTAGCCTTTCGTTGCTAGCTTTCTAGCTTTGCGTTGCTATCTTTTTATCTTTGAGATTTTAGCTTTC
>NW_019740851.1:0-300 GCF_002891405.2 Cryptotermes secundus | reverse complement strand
TTGCTAGCTTGCTAGATTGCTAGATACGCGTTGCTAACTTCATAGTTTTCGTTGCAATCTTGGTAGCTTTGCGTTGCTAACTTGCTAGCTTTGAGTTGCTAGCTTGCTAGCTTTCCGTTGCTTGCTTGCTATTTTTGCCTTTCCAGCTTTCTAGCTTTGCGTTGCTAGCTTGCCAGCCGTGCGTTGCTAGCTTTCCAACTTTGCGTTGCTTGCTTGCTAGCTTTGCGTTGGTACCTTACTATCTTTGCGTTGCTATCTTGCTAGTTTCGCGTTTCTTGCTTGCTACCTTTGCGTTGCTAG
>NW_019740850.1:0-1428 GCF_002891405.2 Cryptotermes secundus | reverse complement strand
TGCTAGCTTTCCGTTCCTAACTTGCTAACTTTGCTTTGCTAGCTTCCTAGATTTGCCTTTCTTGCTTGCTAACTTTGCGTTGCTAACTTGCTAGGTATGCTTTGCTAGCTTCCTAGCTTTGCGTTGTAAGCAGGGTAGCCTTGCGTTCCGCGCTTGCTAGTTTTGCCTTGCCAGTTTGATAGATTTGCGTTGCTTTATTGCTAACTTTGCGATTCTAACTTGCCATGTTTCGTTGCTAGATTGCTATCTTTCCGTTGCTAACTGTCTAGATATGCGTTGCTAGCTTGCTAGCTTTGCGTTGCTAGATTGCTATCTTTCCGTTGCTAACTGTCTAGATATGCGTTGCTAGCTTGCTAGCTTTGCGTTGCTAGATTGCTATCTTTCCGTTGCTAACTGTCTAGATATGCGTTGCTAGCTTGCTAGCTTTGCGTTGCTAGATTGCTATCTTTCCGTTGCTAACTGTCTAGATATGCGTTGCTAGCTTGCTAGCTTTGCGTTGCTAGATTGCTATCTTTCCGTTGCTAACTGTCTAGATATGCGTTGCTAGCTTGCTAGCTTTGCGTTGCTAGATTGCTATCTTTCCGTTGCTAACTGTCTAGATATGCGTTGCTAGCTTGCTAGCTTTGCGTTGCTAGATTGCTATCTTTCCGTTGCTAACTGTCTAGATATGCGTTGCTAGCTTGCTAGATTTGCGTTGCTTTATTGCTAACTTTGCGATTCTAACTTGCCATGTTTCGTTGCTAGATTGCTATCTTTCCGTTGCTAACTGTCTAGATATGCGTTGCTAGCTTGCTAGCTTTTCGTTGCTAGCTTGGTAAATTTGCGTTTTTAACTTCCTAAATTTCGTTGCTAGCTTGCTAGATTTGCGTTGCTTTATTGCTAACTTTGCGATTCTAACTTGCCATGTTTCGTTGCTAGATTGCTATCTTTCCGTTGCTAACTGTCTAGATATGCGTTGCTAGCTTGCTAGCTTTTCGTTGCTAGCTTGGTAAATTTGCGTTTTTAACTTCCTAAATTTCGTTGCTAGCTTGCTAGATTTGCGTTGCTTTATTGCTAACTTTGCGATTCTAACTTGCCATGTTTCGTTGCTAGATTGCTATCTTTCCGTTGCTAACTGTCTAGATATGCGTTGCTAGCTTGCTAGCTTTTCGTTGCTAGCTTGGTAAATTTGCGTTTTTAACTTCCTAAATTTCGTTGCTAGCTTGCTAGATTTGCGTTGCTTTATTGCTAACTTTGCGATTCTAACTTGCCATGTTTCGTTGCTAGATTGCTATCTTTCCGTTGCTAACTGTCTAGATATGCGTTGCTAGCTTGCTAGCTTTGCGTTCTAGCTTGCTTGCTTTGTGTTGCTAGCTTGCTATCTTTGCGTTCCTAGCTTGCTATCTTCCCGTTGCTAGCTTGCTAGGAATGCGTTGCTAGCTTGCCAGC
>NW_019740849.1:0-436 GCF_002891405.2 Cryptotermes secundus | reverse complement strand
AGCGCTGGGCGAATTCATAATATACAACTCATAAATTATTTGAATATTCTGAATGGAAATAATTTATGGCGAGTATGATATTCAGTGTAACGCTGTGAACCGCAATTCAGGTACAATAACATTGCAAATAAAACTGTTGAATTTTAACTGAACTACACAGGAATGCAATCCATTTCATCACCCATTGCTCTGAGAACCCCAAATATAAAAATTAAATTTGCAGGGCAGGTTTGTTCAGGGCAGTGGTGGAAGAAATCTTAAAATGCAAGTTAGATTTAGAAGGAGTATGGGAGGTCAGATGGGACGGAGGTGACATCGCACCAGCAGGCGAATATACATTTTTCTATGGAAAGGGGAATGAAAATCATGAACTAGGTAGAGATTTTTTCATACATAAGAGAATCATATCAGCAGTAAAGTGGGTAGAGTTCATTAG
>NW_019740848.1:0-201 GCF_002891405.2 Cryptotermes secundus | reverse complement strand
TGTTCGAGACGGATGTGCCGCTGATGCTCCCTCAACCTTATGTCCACGGAGCGGCCTGTCTGCCCAATATAGATTTTCCTGCACTCATGTGGGATACTGTATACAACCGGTGTCCTTAGGCCCAGGCTGTCTTTAACCGGCCGGGACCTGGGAATGGAACTAAAGCACGGGACAAGGAAAAAGGCTAATCCACAGCATATA
>NW_019740847.1:0-225 GCF_002891405.2 Cryptotermes secundus | reverse complement strand
GCTCGTGACGTTACCGCGCATAGCTGCCAGGATGCGGGGTGATTATTCGCCTTTTACGCGAGCGTTACGTTACCGCTACGTGCAACTGGGGAGGTAGGGGTCAACATGTCACACTGCTCCCCCCTTAAGGCTGTTCGTCCCGAATAGCCTAACGGTGCATCCTCGTCCCTTTTCCTCGGAGGCAGCATCTTCTTGCAGCATCTCTTGCAGCATCTTCTTTGTGTC
>NW_019740846.1:340-520 GCF_002891405.2 Cryptotermes secundus | reverse complement strand
CTGTCAAGCTAGCAACGCAAAGCTAGCATGCTAGCAGAGCAAAGCAGGAAAGGTAGCAACGTAAAGCTAAAATGCTAGCAACGGAAATCTAGCAAGCTAGCGTCGCAAAGCTACCAAGCTAGAAACGCAAATCTAGCAAGCTAGCAACGCGAAGCTGGCAAGCAAGGAACGCAAGTAAAC
>NW_019740846.1:0-286 GCF_002891405.2 Cryptotermes secundus | reverse complement strand
AAGATAGCAAGCTAGCAACGTAAAGATAGTAAGCTTGCGACTCAAACCTAGCAGGCTAGCAAGCTAGCAACGAAAAGCTAGCAAGTTAGCAACGCAAAGATAGCAAGCTAGCAACGTAAAGATAGCAACCTAGCAACTCAAATCTAGCAGGATAGCAAGCTAGCAACGCAAAGCTAGCAAGCTAGCAACGCAAAGTTCGGAAGTTAGAAACGCAAAGCAAGCAAGCTAAAAACGCAAAACTAGCATGCTAGCAATGAAAAGCTAGTAAGATAGCAACGCAAAGCTA
>NW_019740845.1:0-1823 GCF_002891405.2 Cryptotermes secundus | reverse complement strand
GATGATAATGTGTGATAGGGAGCTTCCCATAGACATCCCATCTTTCTGTTGGAAGAACTTGTCCATCTGAAAGTATGTGGTTCCAGGCAAACCTCCAGCAGCTCCATGATGTCTTCGTTGTGGAGCTTGTTTGTGATGACTTGCAGGGCTTAGTCGACTGATACATCAGCGGAAAGACCAACATCGTCAAAGCCAACGAGTGTATCTGAAGTTTAAAGGTTTACAGACTTCGACAGCTGTACAGAGTGGCCCGAATTCTTCACGCAGGATTCCGATTTTCCAACAGAAGGACTCAGTATCCTACGGAGAAAACCGGTCAGGGCACAGCAGAGGGGAGCCAGTAGAACTTAACTATAGGCCTCAGAGGAATGTCCGGTAGGTGAATCTTGGGTAGAACATATAGATACGGCGGTTTGCTGTGGCATGGAATCACCCCGTGGTCTAGATAGGTAGGAAGAGTAGTCTTGTGTTTGGAAAGGGACCTCTGTACTTTCCTCTCAACTTCAGCTGTAAGATCGTTTGGGTAATGGTTCATAAACACCGGACCCCACAAATTGTTCAATTAATCCGAAAACCCAGTAAGTCTGAGTGTTACATACCATCCTCAGAACCATTTAGAACGAATCAGAAACCCAGTAATGGATGTATAAAATAATTAACCTGGCTCTTATATTCTGGAAAAACAATGTCTCTCTGATTTCATGTACGTAGCGCACATAGGAAAATATTGTGGGGGTCACGAGACTGATTTACGCTGTTTCTGACCATAGAGTATAGAAAGGGGGTTTCTGTAATGTCTGTCTATTGCATTTGCACGCTGGAGTCTGAACAACGGGACGGACTGTACTCATGTTGGGCGCTTAAAGACTCTCCGCCATATGTCAGGGTGGCTGAAAGTGAATGTTACAACCAGGGCCCGGATTTTGATGACAAGTCATCTTTTTTTTCTTGTATCCTATGCGATGCTCTCAAATATATAAATCTCGGATATGAGCTGCTGGTTACAGAAATGTAAATTTTATTGATAATTTTTGACATTCTTAGATTTAAGGTCATTTTTTCATTTTTGGGGCAATTTTTTGGTAAATTTTTGGACTGCATATTACATTTTTGGCTCATATTTTAGGTCATTTTTCTGGATTTTTTCGGTCGGTTTTTAAATATTTTCAGGTCATCAAAATCCGGGCCCTGGTTACAACTTTAATAAATAGGGCCCTTTAGGGTTTGCTCACAAACAGAATTGCGACTTTGTCAAAAACGACTGTTACGATTTCGCTTAAATTTCACTAACTTAGTCAGACAGTCGTCGTAAATACAAATGCGTAGCCGTACTGTGTCTGCATGAAAGTTTGTAAGGTTTTGAAACGGTTTCTTTTTCATATGTGTTAGTAATTAAATATGCTGTATATATGACTTCGGTTTTCGAGAATACGTGACGTATAATATTAGTTTTCTAAAGTTTCGACAAACTTTTCAAGCTTTCAAAACATCCAAAGATAATGGAACGAGGATAGCAGCTGAAGAGTGTTTTCGGAAATATTGGAGAACCGTCTTGTATCCGTCTATTATCATTCCCGAAAGCCGAAGTCTACATTAAACTTGAGCCGCTAAAACCTAAACACAACATTGTTCATGTCTGTCAGTGTCTCCACAAATGAGGTATAGGAGTTCTTTGCAATTTGCTACCTTGGTTTCTAGTCATGTTGATCTCTGCAGAGCCCAGCATACCTAAGTGAAATTTCGTGCATAGATTTAAGTTATATTTCATCAAATTTAATTCTTACTCCAAATTTAAGTCAGTATTGAAGTTCGACGCCGGTCAC
>NW_019740844.1:222-683 GCF_002891405.2 Cryptotermes secundus | reverse complement strand
CCTATCTGGATATGTCAACAAGCAGAATATGCACTATTGGAGTGGAATCAATCACAGACAGCTCCATGAGAGGCCACATCACAGTGATAAGGTGACAGTATGGTGTGCGTTGTCGAGAGTTGGAGTCATTGGCCCATATTTTTTTGAAAAAGACAATCATGCAGTTATTGTCAAATCACAGCGGTATGTGGACATGATTAAAAACTTTTTTGGACCAGCTCTTGAAGAATTGCATCTAGGAAATGTCTGGTTCCAACAGGATGGTGCCACGATCACCCTGGGGACCGGCATTATTAAACCTACTATCCTAACTAGTGCACTGTTCACTTTAAAAATTAATATAAAATCTCCTAATTAATTTCATGAACTAAAATTTTTGGAGAACACTTACCAGTGCTCCTAGAAGTGCTTGAGAGTGTGATATTTCTGGAAACATTCCCCTTTGTGAAGTGGCATTACAC
>NW_019740844.1:0-158 GCF_002891405.2 Cryptotermes secundus | reverse complement strand
TTGGAATGTTCACTCTTCACAATTTTCATGAGGGTATGTTTCCGCATATCACCCGAGAGTCGCCCAGGGGGGTCCACATGAGGCCTGCAAGGGGTGGAAGTTGATGGTCCCAATCACACTAAGTCTGTGTCTGACTCTCGTTCTGCCGCCACCATCTG
>NW_019740843.1:0-374 GCF_002891405.2 Cryptotermes secundus | reverse complement strand
TTGGAAATTCTGAGGAAAATCACGAGAATCTCAGGGCCTTAGATGAAGGTAGTGTTCACTGGCATATGAAGAATCCTCATATTGACAATTCTGAGGAAAATCACGAGAATCTCAGGGTGTTAAATAGAGGCTCTGTTCACAGGCATATGAAGAATTCTTATATTGGAAATTCTGAGGAAAATCACGAGAATGTCAGGGCCTTAGATGGAGGCAGTGTTCACTGGAACATGAAGAATGCTCATATTGGCAATTCTGAGGAAAATCACGAGAATCTCAGGGTGTTAAATAGAGGCTCTGTTCACAGGCATATGAAGAATTCTTATATTGGAAATTCTGAGGAAATCCACGAGAATCTCTGGGCCTTAGATGGAGGT
>NW_019740842.1:0-296 GCF_002891405.2 Cryptotermes secundus | reverse complement strand
TCTCAGTCGTGACCATACTAATTGGACATCTACCCCGCTCATCCCTCGAAACCTTCTCTCCGGGAACACGACACTCTGCACTCTCCCTGCGCTGGTCAACAGCACGGGCCTCAGCAACACGGCTCGCGAGGGCATACAACTCTTCTACCGATCTCGGTTCAGACTCAAACGTCAACCAAGGTCGCACACTGGGGTGCATGTTCTGAACAATACGACAGACTAATGCCGACTCAGAAACCTGGTATTCAAGAATACCCGCGGCATTCACTACAGACGTAATGAATTGGGCCAAGTCT
>NW_019740841.1:0-871 GCF_002891405.2 Cryptotermes secundus | reverse complement strand
GACAACGCTGACTATCTGCTGTGTTACACAGTACACGTGACTCAGCGCGATTGAATGAGCGTCAGGATGTGCTGCGACGTGTACTGCGTAGTTTGTTCTTCCGCAATGCTTTTGTGTCTCGTCACGTATCTACTCATATGTTGCATACTTATCGAGCTGCACTGCGCGATGGCCGCGTACAGGCTACCAAGGGTGTTGAAACAAATGCATTCTGTGGCTGAAGGTTTTCTGCTCCGGGGCTGGAATTTTACTCTTAGCATGCAAACATATCGTGGCCAAATGACCCTGAGACCTATGTCGGCGGTAGCATAGCTACTGGTAGGGCCACCCATGCCAGACAGGTCGAAGGAGATGACCCAGACTAAAAGTGATACCCTGGCCCTCCAGGTTGGGGGTTGGGCGAGAGGCTGACGACCTCTCACCGTAAAAAATATAAATGTCTCGAAACCTGGAATCAAGCCTCGGAAACCTCAACAGAATGGAAGACGACTTTTGGCAAAGAATATGGACTACTCTCTAGGTACATGGAATGTGAAACCCCTCAATAAACCGGGTGCCATGAAATCGGTACTAGAGAAGATAGATAAGTACAATATGAAAATCACAGCCATACAGGAAATTAGATGGCTGGGTAAAGGAATCATGGACTTAAAGAAACATACTATATGTTACAGTGGTAAAGCAGAAGGCAGTAAGGAATTTGGTGTAGCATTTGTAATAGAACGAGAATTTAAAAGCGCAATAATAGACTTTAAACTAGTAAGTGAAAGAATTTGACCTTTGAGAATTAGAACGAAGTTTTTCAATATGACGATGAATGTGCACACACATACAGAAGAAAAGGAGGAGGAGATCAAAGACTATTTCTATC
>NW_019740840.1:0-471 GCF_002891405.2 Cryptotermes secundus | reverse complement strand
GCTATCTTGCTTGATTTGCGTTGCTAGCTTGCTAGTTTTGCGTTGTTAGCTTCTTAGCTTTGCGTTGCTTGCTTGGTAGCTTTTCGTTCTAGTTTGCTCCCGTTGCCTTGCTAGCTTCTATCTTTGTGTTGCTAGATTGCCAGCTTTGCGTTGCTAGCTTGCTAGCTTTGCGTTGCTAGCTTGCTAGCTTTGCGTTGCTAGCTTGCTAGCTTTGCGTTGCTAGCTTGCTAGCTTTGCGTTGCTAGCTTGCTAGCTTTGCGTTGCTAGCTTGCTAGCTTTGCGTTGCTAGCTTGCTAGCTTTGCGTTGCTAGCTTGCTAGCTTTGCGTTGCTAGCTTGCTAGCTTTGCGTTTCTACCTTGCTAGCTTAGGGTTGCTATCTTGATAGCTTTGCGTTGCTATTTTGGTAGCATTGCATTGCCAGATTGCTGGCTTTGCGTTGCCAGCTTACTAGATTGCTAGATATGCGTTTCT
>NW_019740839.1:760-980 GCF_002891405.2 Cryptotermes secundus | reverse complement strand
GGCAATCCGTTGCTTCGGGAACGATCTCTATAGATTATGGCGGTAAAGTGTTTCGTCTCATCCGTTGGTACTCAACGGCTTTCTGTTGTTCACCTCCGGGGAAGCACGTTCGTTGTTTCGGCATTGTTTACAAAACGGCTCACTCTTATTGCGTTGCCATGGAAGTATCTACTCCAAACACGTTAAAATATATTAACTTGAAAAGTTATGGAAAGACAGC
>NW_019740839.1:0-436 GCF_002891405.2 Cryptotermes secundus | reverse complement strand
TTTTTTTTGCCTATTTTCATTTTTCGTGAACAGGGAACTTATGAAAGCAACTTTCTCTCTATGTATCCCTAGCTCATCTTCTGCTTCCTATGCGGTCCGCGTCGTATCAAAGAAAGAAGGAAATTAGTTCTCTCTAGAATCTTATTTGTATGTGTGTGTTTCGGTCCACCTCTTTCCGAGAAATTCCTCTGGCGGCATCCCTGTGAAAGCAGTCTCTACCGGTCTCTATTTATTTCATTATTTATTTCGTCTCTTTATATAATTGTTACATAATATAGGACAAGTCAGTTACTGTAAATTGGCTGATTACAATAAGAGAATAAAGTTACAATATTTCAAATTGTTTACAATAGATTACAGTAGATTACAAAAATTAAGATTTCACATAGTATGAGGTGGAGTCCTTATTAGGTCCCCTTGGCATGTCGGCTTCCAT
>NW_019740838.1:0-3088 GCF_002891405.2 Cryptotermes secundus | reverse complement strand
TGCCTTGTAAATCAGATCAGTATCCACGCAACGACATAATAACAAGATTATCTTCGAAAGAATTCAATGAAAGCAACGACAGAATAACAGAATTTCTGTTGAAGGACACCTGTATCCACGCATCGACATAATAACAGCATTATTGTCGAAGGAAGTTAGTATCCAAGGAACGACAGAATAACAGCATTGTTGTCTGAGGAAATCATTATCCTAGCAACGGCATAATAACAGAATTATTCCTGAAAGAATATATATAGTATCCAAGCAAAGACAGAATAACTAGGTACAATATTATACAAAAATATCTTTTAACCTGCGAGCGAAAAGCGGGCATTGCTTATGACACTTATTGCTTTTGCATGTGGAGGGGAGCCGGCATAGTGCAGTCGGTATAGCGACTGGCTATGGGCTGGACGATGAAGGGGTGAGATTTCGAGTCAAGTTGGGAGTAAGAATTTTCAATTTTCCACGTCTTCCCACCTGCTCTGGGGTCCACCCAAAGTCCTATCCAATGAGTACCGGTTGTTCTTTCCCCAGGAATAAATCGGCCGGGGATTGAAGCTGACAAATCACCTCCACATAGAAACGTGTTCAAGAAAATGTGGTTTACGCCTTCGTGGCATGGTTCTTAATTAGTTAACCGCACGCACAACTTTAGCTTACCCTCCCTAGAGATAAATACGCAGGTAATAGCACATTTTTGGTGGGTTACTTGAGCCACCATAGTTCCACAACCATGCAAACTTTTCGGGCCACGTAACGTAGCATATTTTGTTTTGAAAAAAAATACTTGTATATACAATAAGGCCCAGGCAATCCACAACTTACAAATATCTTATAAAATCACAGACGTCGTCCCTCAATTGTTAAATACAGCTGTTAACACCAAGAGTGGACCGAGGCTTAGAGGCATTTAGTGGTTTGAAGGAAATTTGTGTTGGACATAGTGGTTTGAAGGAAATTTGTGTTGGACATAGTGGTTTTTACGGATGTAACTATACATAGTCTGGTCACTCAAACTTCAGACAATGTGAGCAATTCAGAGGAATTCAGGAGACACAAGATACTGATGGCATTTAGTGATTTGTAAGAACGTGTATTGGACAGATGGTGTTAATGGATTTAACTATACATATTGTCATCACTCCAACTTCAGACAGTGTGAGTAATTGAGAGTAATTCAGTAGACATAAGATATTGTCTCCTATCAGTCTCCATGGATATCTTCATATGGTCGAAATAATTACGGGTGGTAACCTCTTTAGGTGGCGTGATTTCTTCGGCTGACACTGCTTTTTCGATGTCGGGGAGGTCTCAGTGGTACTGTGCCGCTTGTTAAATACTTTAAAGGACATGAAATTTACACATTCATTTCTTGTTGCAACATGTTTCAGACACACATGGGCGATCATCAGGCAACAGTTTTTGTTACTGGGGAGATTACTGTACTGTACAGTTTTTCATCTGTGCCCTTAGGCACATCGTTGCTTCTGTTTATTAATTTATTTCGTAGAATATTTCTATTGCATATTTTTGGCAGCTAATTCAGTCATTTTAAGTCTTTTTTTTTTTGCCTATGGTTTAGTGCTGTCTTCCCTTATACGGGTACCACAAGGGAACGAAGAAGTTCCCAGAAGTAACAAATTTAATGAGCCAAAAGGAAAGACAGAGCATTTATATCTCTTGATTTGTCACAAATATAATTATCTGTCTTTCCATTATTATTGTGCCCGCAAGACAGTGGGTGTAGAGGCATGGAGATTCTGATATCGGTGTATATATCTGCTGGGATGTAACGTCGTACAGTCTCTTGGAATTCAATCGACCTTCTGAAGTAATTTGTTGCATCGATCCTCAAGGTAGCAGACTAAGCCAGGGAAGAAACCAGCAGGCTCTGCCTGCTGCCTACTTCATGCACTTTCCTTGCTTGGTTTACCCTTCGGTAATGACGATGGAGGCGATTTATTCCTGCAAAAATCCGTTGACTTTCACCTGACTGCGCGGTGTTATGTTCAAGAAGATAAAATCTTTCGACACAGTACCTCTCTACCTTGGGATGGACTTGTACGATATGAAGAGGGATATTTCTCCATTATCATAATCATCACTTTATTGCAATTGGAGGCCTTCTAAGACGTACCTATAACAGACAGTTCAATAATATGACACCTAGATATTTATGAAGTCGCATTGCTACAAAGCTGTAATAATTAAATAAGAGTATCTAAATGGCCCACGGATATTCAGCACAATGAATATTCCGCATACATTCATATATTCAAGGTTCAAATGTTTCAATGTCTCTCATAGAGTAAGTAAGTATCCTAAAAATACAAAGCTTACTTGCCGACTGCATTTCAGAATGCATAAAAGGAGACTGCTTTACGAGGTGTCGGCGTCTATTCCTCCTTAACCACAGTTTGATGACATCATTTTCAAGGAGACTGAGATAATGGCCTTGGACTGTATCCCAGTCTCGTCATGCATATCTCGAATGCCGATGTGACTAGCCCGTACAGTTATTATTGGCTTCGGGGCCGTCTAGGAGACTAGGATAATGACCTGAGGTGCAGTCAGCATCTTGTTATGAGCACAATAATCTGGTCGGTTGAGGAGCAAGTGAACGCAGTAGAGCATTGATTCTCAAACTGTGGGGCGCGAAGAGCTTGAAAAGGAGGCGCAGCATACTTTCCTACGGATACAAATTGAAACTGCCCTAAATCAATTAGAAAAGTAACAAAAATTAAAAATACATATAGAAAAACTTTCGATGAGTACAGGCTTTAATTATCATGAATTTCAAAATAACTAATAATTATTCTCTTTACCGGCAATTATATAACGCGTATGCCAGAGACAGCGTTGATAGTTCGGCAGCAGCAGCATCCTCTGAAATCCTCTGAAGTCTAGGCTTTTTAAAATGCTGTGTGAGGAAATGGGTTCCGAACACACTGCTCTGTTGTTTTTTAGTGATGCTCGATGGCTTTCAAGAGGCAAGGTATCAAAGAGGATGTTTAAGCTGAGGCATGATGTGTTCTGTTTTTTAAGTGGGGAATATCACTCACTGGCATACAGTTTCAGCAACAAG
>NW_019740837.1:0-462 GCF_002891405.2 Cryptotermes secundus | reverse complement strand
TTTGGATTTCATCCTAACCTTTCCACCGAGACTGCTTCATATACTATAGTAAATAAAATATTAACAGCCATCAATAATAAAAATAAAGTAGGCGGAATTTTTTTGATTTGGAGAAAGCTTTCGATTGTGTGAACCATGAAGTGCTTCTATATAAACTTGAGTTTTATGGTATAACTGATAATGTATATATGTTAATAAAATCGTATCTCCAATATCGGTGAAAGTTAGAAATGGACCTAATGATAAAAGTAAATCTGACTGGGGTCTGGTCAAACAGGGCGTTCCTCTGGGGTCCATTCTGGGACCTTTACCATTTTTACTATATATCAATGACCTACCCATATTTATTAAATATATAAATGCCAATGCAAATCCCCAAACAATTTTATTTGCCGATGATACTAATGTAATCGTCAGTAATCTGTGGGAACATCCCACATTATCACGCATTTCTGCAACGCT
>NW_019740836.1:249-451 GCF_002891405.2 Cryptotermes secundus | reverse complement strand
TATATCATAGTTTTCATTATTGATTTATTTTTATTTTTCTTGCATGTACGCAGCTTCTTTGATATGCTTTCCGCATGTTCTGTGTACATGCTTTTCCCTAAAACTGCAGGGATTAGCATGGGTTTCCCTGTCTTTTATAACGCTGTTTCGGTATTTGCCCGTTTGTTAGTAATTAGAGCTTCTTCAACTTTATTCTTCCTGC
>NW_019740836.1:0-204 GCF_002891405.2 Cryptotermes secundus | reverse complement strand
ATTTCAAAAATAAGTCGGTATAGCGTCACTTCTTCTGTTTGAAGAGTAGAGATCCCGCGTTTTACAATTGTTTCAGTTCTATCACAGCTGTGCTCTGAAGTAGTTCGCAAATTTTGGTTGCTAGTTAGAGAATTACACATGGGTCTTTAAGATGTCCCTGACTATATGGCCACTTGCTGACGGCAATAAAGTGGTGATGGACAC
>NW_019740835.1:0-360 GCF_002891405.2 Cryptotermes secundus | reverse complement strand
TGCGTGGTTAGCTTGCTAGCTTCGCGATGCTACCTTGCTAACTTCCCGTTTCTAGCATGCTAGCTTTGCGTTGCTACCTTGATAGCTTTGCCTTTCTAGCTTGCTAGCTATGCTTGGCTTGCTTGCCTACTTGATTTGCGTTTCTTGCTTGCTTGCTTTGCGTTGCTAGCTTGCTATATTTGCGTTGCTAGCTTGCTAGCCTTGCTAGCTTTTCTTTCTACCTTGCTGGCTTACTAGTTTGGCGTTTCTATCTTGCTAGTTTTGCGTTCCTTGCTTGCTTTCTTGCTTATTTTCTTTGCGTTTCTTGCTTGCTAGCTTTGCGTTGCTAGCTTACGAGCTTTCCGTTGCAATCTTGCTAGA
>NW_019740834.1:880-2000 GCF_002891405.2 Cryptotermes secundus | reverse complement strand
GCACAGGTGGCAAGATAGCAACGCAAAGCTGGCAAGCTTGCAACGGTAAGCTAGCATGCTAGCAAAGAAAAGCTAGCAAGCTAGCAACGCAAACCTAGCAAGCTAGCAAATCAAAGCTATCAAGATAGCAACTCAAAGCTAGCAAGCTAGCAACGCAATGCTAGCAAGTTAGAAACGTAGAACTAGCAAGTTAGCAACGCATAGCTAGGAAGTTTGCAACGCAAAGCTAGCAACGAAAATTTAGCAAGCTAGCAACGCAAATCTAGTAAGATAGCAACGCAAAGCTAGCAAGCTAGCAACGCAAACCTAGCAATCTAGGAAGCTAGGAACGCAGAGCTAGCAAGCTAGCAAGGCAAAGCTAGGAATCTAGCAACGGAAAGCTACCAAGCTAGCAACCCAAAGCTAATAAGCTAGCAACGCAAAGCTAGCAAGATAGCATCGCAAAGCTGGCAAACTAGCAAAGCAAAACTAGAGTGCTATCAAAGCAAAGCTAGCAAGCTAGAAACGCAAAGCTAGCAAGCTAAAAACGCAAAGCTATCTAGCTAGCAACTCAAAGCTAGCAGGCTAGCAACGCAAAGCTTACAAGCTAGGAACGCAAAAATAGCAAGCTAGCAACGAAAAGCTAGCAAGCTAGCAACTCAAAGGTAGCAAGCTAACAACGCAAAATTACCAAGCTAGCAATGCAAATCAAGAAATCTAGCATGCTAGCAACGAAAAAGTGACAAGATAGCAACGCACTTCTAGCAAGATAACAAGGTAGCAACGCAAATTTAGCAATCTAGCAAGATAAAAACGCAGAGCTAGCAAGCGAGCAAAGGGAAGATAGCAAGCTAGCAACGCAAAGCTAGCAAGCTACCAACACAAAGTTAGCAAAGAAATATTGAAAAGCTTGAAAAGGTATCCTTGCAAATCTAGCAAAATAACAACGCAAAGAAAGCAAGCTAGCAAGCTAACAACGAAATGATAGCAAACTAGCAAAGCAAAGCTAGGAACTTAGAAACGCAAAGCTAGCAAATTAGCAACGCAAATCTAGCAAGCTAACAACGCAAAGCTAGCAAGCTAACAACGCAAAGCTGGCAAGCTAGCAACGCAAAGCTGGAAAACTAGCAAGCTGGCCAGC
>NW_019740834.1:0-824 GCF_002891405.2 Cryptotermes secundus | reverse complement strand
AAAGCTGGCAAGCTAGCAACGAGATGCTAGCATGCTAGCATAGCAAAGTAGCAAGTTAGAACGCAAACTAGCAAGATAGAAAACAAACCTACCAAGCTAGCATCTCAAAACTACCGAGTTAGCAACGCAAAGCTACCAACCTGGCAATTACAAGCTAGCAAGCTACCAACGCAAAAATAGCGAGCTAGCAACGCAAAGCTAGCAAGATAGCAAAGCAAAGCTAGCAAGATAGCAACGCAAAGCTATCAAGTTAGCAACGCAAATCGAGCAATCTAGCAAGCAAGCAACGCAAAGCTAGCTAGTTAGCAACGCAAAGCTAGCAAGCTAGCAAAGCCAAGCTAGCAAGGTATCAAACGCAAACCTATCAAGCTGGCAACGCAAAGCTAGCAAGCTAGCAATGCAAGGCTACGAAGCTAGAAACGCAAAGGTAGCAAGCTAACAACGCAAAGCTAGCAAGCTAGCAAAGCAAATCGAGCAAGCAAGGAACACAAAGCAAGCAAGCAACGTAAACCTAGCAAGCTAGCAAAGCGAAGCTAACAAGCTAGCAACGCAAGGCTAGCAAGCTAGCAAAGGAAATCTAGCAAGGTAGCAACGCAAAACTAGCAAGCTAGAAAACCCAAATCTAGCAAGTTAGCAACAAAAACTAGCAAGCTAGCAACCAAACTTGCAAGCCAGCAACGCAAAGCTGGCAAGCTAGCAACACAAAGCTGGCAATGTAGCAACGCAAAGCTGGCAAGCTAGCAAAGCAAATCTGCCAAGCTAGCAACGCAATGCGGCAAGTTAGCAACGAAAAGTTGGCAAGCTAGCAACGCAAAGCTGACAAG
>NW_019740833.1:0-1202 GCF_002891405.2 Cryptotermes secundus | reverse complement strand
CGTGAACATTTCAAAGAATTTTAGGTTACAATTATATATATTTCACTGAACTCGTTCAAAATTCAATTAAAATTTTATAAACTAACTGAGGATGGTTTTAATTATCCTTAGAATTTCGGAAATATAATGTAAATCGTCAACAAGTCTGCTAGAATTAACAAAATTATGTGAAATCTTGCAGAATGTAATTAATAAAATTTATATTAAGTTGAAATCGAAATGGAGTAATTGGTTAAAATTATATGAATTTGGTTTAAGAAAGTCAAAATTAGTTTAGTATTCCTTAAAGAATCATAAAATCCTTCAGAATTTGATTAAAATAGATTAATAAATAAATATCATAAGAAAATTGGGTAGATTTCCGTAAATTAAAGTGCAACCTTTGACAATTTGTTGAAATTCTTTATAATTACTTGAAATCTGGATTAATTATTTTTCAAAAATTCCATTCATTTCTTTGAAATCTTTCAAAACCTGGTTTATATTCGTTAAAATTTTCATAATATCAATCAGAGTTGACTTAATTTTCCCCAATTTAATGTAGAAATCATCAATAATTTGGACAGAATTCCATTTAATAATAGGAAATCTTTCACATATTGTCTGTAATTTGTTATATTAACATGAATTTGTCAAAGAATATTCGGAAAAATTGTCAAGAAATAGGTTTAGTTCGTTCATTATTTGTTTACATTCTTTAATAATCTTAGATTTTCAAAATATTTTATTAAAATTCGTTACATAATAAAGTAATAATCAATAATTTGAAGAAATTCCTTAAATTAGGGTGAAATCTTTTATAAATTGGTTGAAATTCTTTATTCTAAAGGGAACATACAAAGAATTTTAGGTTTAAATTATACTCATTTAATTGTAACCTTTCAAAATTCAGTTATAATTCCTCAAACTAACTTCGAATCGTTAGTATTTTGTTAAAATCCCTGAATTATTATGTAAATCGTCAAAATACTGCTAGAATTCCCAGAATTAGTGTAAAATATTTCACAATATAATTTATATTATTTATATTGTGTTGAAATCATGAAAGGATTTTTCATTAAAATTATATGAATTAAGTTGTAGAAGGTCAAAATTAGCTTAGAATTACTTAAATTTTCACGGATTCCTACAAAATATTTTAAAATTAATTAATACTGTAATATCGTAAGAAAATTGGATAGATTTTCGTATATTAAAGTTGG
>NW_019740832.1:0-413 GCF_002891405.2 Cryptotermes secundus | reverse complement strand
TTTACATGGAATGACGACACAAAGAGACTCAACTGTCAACACACATTTTATTTTATTTTAAGACTACAGTATATTCATACATAAACGATAGAAATTGTGCTGTGTCTTGTAATATTCCAAGGAACCAGTACATGTTTTGTGATTACTTACAAGCAACAAAGAATGATTAACTTAAATACAGAATCCAATTACGGAAGGAAAACACGTAGGATATGAGGATCTCACAGAAATAGTAATTAAGAGTTTTATCTTCTGGAGGGATGAATGGGCGCCTTATCACAGAAGATAGAATTCTTCATGACAGGAACCCCCGGAAAGCAGTGGATGCTGTATCCAATTATGAGCTGCATTTAGCATCACAAATAAAGTGTACAGATTTGGCACGTCCGGTTAGACAATATATTACCCTAAAT
>NW_019740831.1:0-462 GCF_002891405.2 Cryptotermes secundus | reverse complement strand
TCACTTATAATTACGCCTTCTAACTGCGTCGTCTCCTCACCCATCATTTCACCTTCTTCACTATTTTCTCCGATTACCCTTTTGTTTCTCAAATATCTGCGAGTAATCATACCTTCCCTGATTATTAACAATCCTAGTCTGTCTCTGTCACTTTCACTTTCCACCAACCTGACCTGAAGATCGCCGGGGTTGATTCTCCTTCAGATGAATCGGGTTGTCCTCACGATGCAAGTCTTTCGATCTGTTGCCTGGTTCGTCCTTTTCACCGCAGCGTTGCTCGATGTCACTTTTCTTGTCCAGCCGCCGCTATCTTGAACTCCTGGGTTCGAAGCACCGATCCTTATCTAGCTGCACGTGGTTAAAAGTCCTTTGTTTATATGCGGCCGCTACTATTCGGGCCCCACGTTGGGCGCCATCACTACACCCGTCCCCACACACGCTTCACTTCGACGCGGTGTATGC
>NW_019740830.1:633-726 GCF_002891405.2 Cryptotermes secundus | reverse complement strand
ACTTCTAGACCAACCTCTTTACTTGCGTTAATTAAAATTTTGTGTGTTTTTCTTTATGGTATCTACATCATCATCCAGTAGATTCACATCATC
>NW_019740830.1:278-537 GCF_002891405.2 Cryptotermes secundus | reverse complement strand
GAATGTCGATAAAGCATCTCCTTGTTTTAGACCATTCTGGATTGGAAATTTATCAGACAAATGTTTACCTACACGGACTTTACTGTACGTTTCGTTTAAACACATTTTAATCAGCCTAACTAGTTTCATGGGTATCTCAAATTCTACCAGAATATTGTACAATACTTCCCTCCTAACTGAATCATAGGCTTTCTTGAAGTCTATGAATAGCTGATGTACTGTCTCATCATACTCCCATTTTTTCTCCAATATCTGACGA
>NW_019740830.1:0-267 GCF_002891405.2 Cryptotermes secundus | reverse complement strand
CTGTTACGTCGAAACCCACACTGATGATCCCCAATAATTTCATCTATACACATATATGGACTTAACCTTGAAAGAATATTGGAGAAAATTTTATATGAAGTTGATAACAGTGATATCCCCCAATAATTACTACAGTCAGTTTCATCACCCTTCTTGTGCACTGGTACAATAATAGACTCCTTCCACTGATCAGGAAATTTTTCCTTACGCCAAATAGAAGTAATTAGATTGTGGATCTTAAAATGTAATATTTCGCCTACTGCTTGA
>NW_019740829.1:0-2127 GCF_002891405.2 Cryptotermes secundus | reverse complement strand
TGAAAGAATTCAATGAAATATATGTAATTGTAACCTAAAATTCTTCGAAATATTCACGTTAAAATAAAGAATTTCAAAGAAATTATAAAAGATTTCACTCTAATTTAAGGAATTCCCTCAAATTTCTGATTATTATTGTATTATGTAACGAATATTAAAAAAAATGTTCTGAAAATCTAAGTTAATTTTATGAATTTAAACAAATTATTAACGAAATCAACCTACATCTTGACAATTGTTTCGAATATTCTTTGACAATTTCATGTTAATATAACATATTACAGACAAATGTGAAAGATTTCTCATTATTAAATGGAATTCTGTCCAAATTATTGACGATTTTTATATAATATTAGAGAAATTTAAGTCAATTGTGATTGATATTTTGTTTATATTAATGAATATAAACTAGGTTTTGAAAGATTTCAAAGTAATTTATGGATTTTTTAAAAATAAGTATTCCACATTTCAAGTAATTATAAAGAATTTCAACAAATTATCAAGATTCCACTTTAATTTATGGAAATCTACTGAATTTTTTACCGATATTAATTTATTAATCCCTTTTAATAAAATTTTGAAGAATTTTATGAATCTTTTAGGAATACTAAACTAATTTTGACTTTCTTAAACCAAATTCTATTTTTTAACCAATAACACTTTCTCGATTTCAACTTAATATAAATTATATTAATTATTTTCTGCTAGAATTTAGATAATTTTGGGATTTGTAGCAGACTTGTTGACGAATTACTTTATATTTCCTGAAATCGAAAGAAAATTAGAACCATCTGTCGTTAGTATAAATAATTTTAATTGAATTTTGAAAGTATATAAAGAAAGATATATAATTGTAACGTAAAATTCTTTGAAATGTTCACGATAAAATAAAGAATTTCAACGAATTTATAAAAGATTTCACTCTAATTAAGGAATTCCTTCAAATTTCTGATTATAACTCTATTATGTAACGAATTTAAAAAATGTTATGAAAATCTAAGTTAATTTAAAGAATTTAAGCAAATTATGAACGAAATCAACTTCTTTCTTGACGATTTTTCTGAATATTCTTTGACAATTTCATGTAAATATAACAAATTACAGACAATATGAGAAAGATTCCTTATTATTAAATGGAATTCTGTCCAAATTGTTGACGAATTCTACATTATATTAGGAAAATTTATGTTAATTCTGATTGATATTTTGTTTATTTTAATGAATATTAACCAGGTTTTGAAAGATTTCAAAGTAATGTGTGGAATTTTTTAAAAATAATTATTCCAGATTTCAAGTAATTATAAAGAATTTCAACATATTTTCAAAGATTCCTCTTTAAATTATGGAAAATATTGAATTTTTTAACGATATTTAATTATTAAACTATTTTTATCAAATTGTGAAGGATTTTTTGATTCTTTAAGGAATACTAAATTAATTTTGACCTTCTTAAACAAAATTCATATAATTTTAACCAATAAATCCCTCACGATTTCAACTTTATATAAAAATATATAAATAATGATGTGCAAGATTTCAAATAATATTGGGAATTCTAGCAGACTTGTAGACGATTTACATTACATTACCGAAATTCTAAAGTATACTTAAATCATTAGAATTTATATTAAAGAATTTTAATTGAATTTTGAACCAATTCAATGAAATATATATAATTTTAACCGAAAATTCTTTGAAATGTTCACTTTAAAATAAAAATTTCAACGAATTTATAAAAGATTTCACTCTAATTTAAGGAATTCCTTCAAATTTCTTATTATCACTGTATTATGTAATGAATTCAAACAAATGATTTGAAAATCTAAGTTAATTTAAAGAATTTAAACAAATTATGAAAGAAATCAACCTATTTCTTGACGATTTTTCCGAATATTCTTTGACAATTTCATGTAAATGTAAAAAGTTCCAGACAATAAGGAAAATGTTTATTATTATTAGATGGAATTCTGTCCAAATTATTGACGATTTCCACATTATATTAGGGAAATTTAAGTCAATTCTGATTGATATTTTGTTTATTTTAATTAATATATACAAGGTTTTGAAAGCTTTCAAAGTAAGGTGTGAAATTTTTGAAAATTAATTATTCCAGATTTCAAGTAATTA
>NW_019740828.1:0-678 GCF_002891405.2 Cryptotermes secundus | reverse complement strand
ATGCATAGCAACGGCCGCAGACATATAAGAAGGCAATACATTCGACAAGAGTCTTTGGATAGATTCCGAAGGATACAGAAGTCAGTCTCGTGATAGATGCCGAAGGATACAGATGTACTGGCCGAGATATTTAAGCAGTCATTGTAATACTAATGATTGTAAGTGCTAATGATTGTAAGGTGTGAAAGTGTGAGTGTCCAAAAAAGATTCGCTGAATTCGAGACCCACGTCAATTAATTTGTCGCATGACATACCCAACACGTGACAATATTATTTTAACACGGAAACAACGCAATGAAAATTAGTGAAAGTCTCCCATTACTTACTTACTCATGGAGCTGAGCCCTTCTGGAGGAACCACCAATTCTGCAACTGCTCAAGAATTTCCCAGCATTTTATGGAACCCGAAGATTCCTTACCATGTTCACAATAGCCCTCCACTGTCCCTATCCTTATCCAGATCAATCCAATCCATACCATTCAATCCTATCCCTCTAAGATCCATTCTACTATTGTGCACCCACCTACGCCTTGGTCTTCCCTATGGTCTCTTTCCTTCTGGCTTTCCCACCAATATCCTATATGCATCCTATATGCTAGGAATCAGAATTATGAAGAACATCTCGCCGCAAGAGAGAAGTAACATGACAGGAGCTACACTACATAGAACATGGTGTA
>NW_019740827.1:0-713 GCF_002891405.2 Cryptotermes secundus | reverse complement strand
CCCGGGCCGCCGCGGTGCGAAGCCAGCGACTAACCGCTTCAGCTACGGCGTGGCAAAGTCGGCAGTGTTACCGCCTAGTCCTACTTGATCGGTAAGAGGAGCATAACAGTTACTTAGGCTAGGAAGAAATTGTGGGAAAAGGTTCAGCTAAAGATCATTCTAATTTTTCGCTTACAGTTCACTTAACAACACTATTAGTGACTCTGAGGCACCCACCTCATGACTCAAGGTATGCGGGTTCAAACCCGGCAGAGGTCGTGGAATTTTTAAGGGCGGAAAAATTCAGGGAACAAGTCCTCCCGGAGGAACTTTAAGCCACGGGTCCCGTGTCGTAGATTTACGGCACGTAAAAGATCCTCGTGTCTCTAGGAGACCTCCGAGCAAAATCAAACAAAAAGTTTCCCGCCCAAGTAGTTTCCAATGCCTCCGGTAGATGGTGAAGTATCGGGAACCACTGCCAGCTTCGCTGGCTGAACGGGGCTGATAGCGAGCACCAGTACCGGCAGGGTATGGCGACTGGCAGAATATCAAAGGGGGACGTACAATAGACTATTAGTCGCGGTGCATGGGGAAACCCACCCCTTCCAATAATGATAATAATAAACTCTGAGGCACGCGTTAGTTGGTCGAGGCGCTGTGCTACAAGCCAACTGTGTGAGCCAACTGCCTAGCAAATGTGACAGCCTCAACGTCTCACAACCCTATGGGCCTCC
>NW_019740826.1:0-766 GCF_002891405.2 Cryptotermes secundus | reverse complement strand
AATTTCGTATCTTTGCGTTGCTACCTTGCTAGCTTGGCTTTGGTACCTGNTGGCTAGTTTTGCGATGCTAGCTTGCAAATTTTGCGTTGCTGAGCTTGCTAGATTGCTAGATTTGCGTTGCTAGGTTGATAGCTTTTCGTTGCGATCTTGATGGCTTTGCGTTGCTAGCTTGATAGCTTTTCTTTGCTAATTTGCTCGCTTTGCGTTGCTAGCTTGGTAGCTTTGCGTTGCAAGACTTCTATCATTGCGTTGCTAGGTTGCTAATTTTGCGTTGCTAGCTTGCCAGCTTTGCGTTGCTAGCTTGCTATCTTTGCGTTGCTAGCTTGCTCGATAGCTAGATATGCGTTGGTAACTTGCTAATTTTGCGTTGCTCTCTTACAAGCTTTGCGTTGCTAGTGAGCCGCCCTTCCTCCTCTTCGAAGACAACGACGCTCTGCTACCAATTGTTGAGCCGCTTCAAAGACAACCGGAGCTCACAATCGACTGTTTGTCTCGTGGTGTTCCAATGCCTCCCCAAAGTGGAAGGGGATCTCAAGGGAGGAACCGAGAGGGTTAGCTGGCATAGGCGTTGGGCAGTACAAGTATTAGAGCAGAGTACAAGAAATCATAACAATCCAGCTTTCAATAATATAATAATATATTGCAACAAAATTAGAAATGTAAATCACACAAATATGACAAGGGAAATGTTACATCTTCGCCTGAATGTCTGGTAGAAAATTCAAATAAACATCAGTCAAGAATGACTCAGAATTTGCCCGCAGTC
>NW_019740825.1:0-492 GCF_002891405.2 Cryptotermes secundus | reverse complement strand
GAGACAGCAACATACATTTAGTTTTCTCTGTGTTTACTTCAAGACCAACCTTCTTACTATCATTAAAGTTTCTGAGTTTCTCTATATTTCTTATGTTATCTCCCAGTAGATGCACATCATCAGCACAGACCAGCAGCCTCTGTGTCCCATTCAATTTCAGCCCCACTTGGTTTTCCTGGACCTTCCTAATGGCATATTCTGAAGCAAAGTTGAAAAGCAATGGTAATGAAACATCTCCTTTTATACCATTTTGAATAGAAAACTTATAAGACAAATATATACCTGTAAGGACTTCACTGTAGGTTTATTTAAACACATTTTAATCAACCTAACTAGTTTCATGGGTACCCAAAACTGTGAGAATATTGTACAATACTCCCCTCTGAATGGAATCATTGGCTTTCTTGAAGTCTAAGACTATCTGATGTACTTTCTCATTGTACTCCAATTTTTTCCCCAGATTGACGAGAAAAAATCTGATCAGTACTTGAT
>NW_019740824.1:0-551 GCF_002891405.2 Cryptotermes secundus | reverse complement strand
TATGCCTGTACCAGGCCATGAAGGCCTATAGGGTTGAGAGAAGTTGAGGGTCTCACATTATCTAGACAATCGGCTCAACGATGTAGGTTATGTTGTCAGCCTTACGCGCCCTCCGTGCTTTACTCCACAGGAAAATTGATTAATTCCTGGTACTCATTTCTGTTAGAGGCTGAGTCAAACCCAGGGCCATAGTGCAGCTGGAAGGATTAGATCAATTTAAAAAATATCCAGTGACCTCATCGGGACATGAACCCGTGACCTTCCGGCTTCTAGCTTATCTCCTCAACCATATAATTAGAATGATCAAGTCAAAGAGGATGAGATTGGAGGAGCATGTAGCACGAATGGGGGAGAAGAGAAATGCGTATAGGATACTGGTGGAAAGCCAGAAGGAACCCTCGGAAAAGAACAGGTGGTACGCATGTAGGATATTTGGGACTAATAATAACCTTAAGTTGGGAGCAATGTTACATGTACACCCATTGCTAGGCAATGGGTTGCTAAAGTAGCTAGAGCGAATGCAAGTTTCTTGGTAAACAGTCCATTGCTAT
>NW_019740823.1:0-1523 GCF_002891405.2 Cryptotermes secundus | reverse complement strand
GCTAGCTTTGCTTTGCTAGCTTGCTAGATTGCTAGATATGCGTTTATTGTTTGCTATCTTTGCGTTGCTATGTTGCTAGATATGCGTTGCTATCTTTCCAGCTTTGCATTGCTAGCTTGAAAGCTTTGCGTTGCTAGCATTTTAACTTTGCTTTGCTAGCTTGCTAGATTGCTAGATATGCGTTGGTAGCTTGCTAGCATTGCTTTGATAACCTGCTAGCTTGCTAGATTTATTTGTTTACTTGCTATCTTTGCGTTGCTAGCTTGCTAGCTTTGAATTCCTAGCTTGCTAGCTTGGTAGATTTGCGTTGTTAGCTTGCTTTCTTTCGGTTGGTAGCTTTCTATATTTGCGTCTCTAGCTTGCTATCTTTGCGTTTTTAGGTTGCTAGCTTCCAGTTGCTATGTTGCTGGCTTTGTTTTGCTAGCTTGAGAGCTTGGTTTTGCTATGTTGCTAGATATGCGTTGCTTCTTTGCTTGTTTGCTTTGAAATTTTTGCTTGCTATCTTTGCGTAGTTATCTTGCTAGCTTTGCGTTGCTAGCTTGCCAGCTTTGCGTTGCTAGAATGCCAGTTTGCGTTGTTAGCTTGCCAACTTTGCGTTGCTAGCTTGCTAGATTTGCATATCTAGCTTGGTAGCTTTGCGTTGCTACCTTGCTAGCTTTCCGTTGCTAGCTTGCTTGCTTTGAGTTTCTAGCTTGCTAGCTTTGCGTAGATTGCATGCTTGCATTGCGTTTCTTGCTTGCTATCTTTCGTTGCTAGCTTCCTAGCATTGCGTTGCTAAATTGCTAGCTTTGCTTTGCTAGCTACAAAGCTTTGCGTTGCTACCTTGCTAGCTTGGCTTTGGTAGCTTGCTAGCTTTGCGTTGCTACCTTGCTAGTTTTGCATTCCCAGATTGCTAGATTTGCGTTGCAAGCTTCTAGCTTTCAGTTGCTACTTTGCAAGCCTTACGTCGCTAGATTGCTAGCATGCTAAATTTGCGTTGCTACCTTGCTAGTTTTGCATTCCCAGATTGCTAGATTTGCGTTGCAAGCTTCTAGCTTTCAGTTGCTACTTTGCAAGCCTTACGTCGCTAGATTGCTAGCATGCTAAATTTGCGTTGCTACCTTGCTAGATTTTCGTTGCTAGCTAGCTAGATTTTCGTTGCTAGCTTTCTAGCTTACTAGATATGAGTTGCAACATTGCTAGCATTGCGTTGCTAGTTTGACAGCTTTGCGTTGCTAGCTAGCCAGCTTTGCGTTCCTTACTTGCCAGTTTCCGTTGCTAGCTTGCCAGCTTTGCGTTCCTTGCTTGCTAGATTTGCGTGGCTAACTTGCTAGCATATCGTTGCTACTTTGCTAACTTTCCGTTGCTAGCTTGCTAGCTTTGAGTTGCTAGCTTAATAGCTATGCGTTGCATGCTTCCTTGCTTGCTAGATTTGCGTTGCTACCTTGCTAACTTGGCGTTGCCAGCTTTGCGTTGCTAGGCTTCTAGATTTTCGTTGCAAACTTGCTAGGTTTGCCTTGCCTGATTACTAGCTTTGCGTAGCT
>NW_019740822.1:0-1006 GCF_002891405.2 Cryptotermes secundus | reverse complement strand
ATGGCAGCTGTGATATGCTGCAACATGAACTGAATTGCCTACCATCATACATTATATTAGGGTTACAGCATACCAACAGTCTCCACACCAACGTCTCAGAAATATATGAAGACACTGGCTGATAGCAGCACTTTAGATGTCACGCACGTCTTATGTGCATCACAGCTGACACCACGAAGCACCTGTCTGGCAATGGAACCACTGACATAGGCTACTGAGAACACTTCCATGTCACCAGCATGTACTGCAGCAACCAAGTCCTTCTGTACTTGTTGAGTAACATGGAAACTCAGGAACTTCATCAGGGGTTTCCTTGCCACGACTTGTGGACAGATTTGGTGAAGAAGCATCAGGTGCCCTGAACAATGACTGTAGGTTACACCCAAGAGTAGCACCATCATCCTCACAACTAGTTCCACACAGACCTCTGATAGCAAGTGCACTGATGATGTTAGTCTTCAGGGCATCTACGAACTGTCCCACAGTTGGATTATTGTTCAAACCAGACTACGAACGAATAGCTTCAAATGTGTTCACAAGGTGATCACCAAACAGCTGTCGCTAGGTATTCACCACAGCACCCCACTGAAAGAACATTAAAAAGGAAATTAGTGGGCTTCCTTACAAGATGGACTTCTCCAGATTTGAAAATAACACACTTTACTTGAAAGGGACTGCCATTATAAAGATTTTGTATATTTCATTAAATTATTCCTCATAGCAGTCCCCACCACCTTATTCTCTTATAAATCATATTACTTGAATTTAATTGAATTTATTTGCATTCCACAGACCCTAAGTAGGTTAATACCTCTGGATATGGAACAAGTCAAAATAATACCTACTGGTACAAGTAATTTCATCTTAAACTAATATAGCTTAATTCTACATTATTCTCTATTTACATTGAGGTATTCATCTACAGAGTAAAAGGAATGAGCATGCAGATATTTCTTTAGTGCTGATTTAAAATGTTTAGTATCATTTCTCAAGTTTTTGATACTTT
>NW_019740821.1:0-750 GCF_002891405.2 Cryptotermes secundus | reverse complement strand
AATCCACTGTGAGTGAATGGAATTCTTAATATTTTTTAAAAATTTACACATCACTGTATACATTATACACAAAAATATAACCTCATACTAGAGAATTTAAACTTCACTTTACACTCGACATTATTGTGACGAAAACAACATACACTATACCCACAACACTACCACAAAAAACTACGATGTAAATACAAATAACAAATTCTTCAATGGGAACTAGAAATTCCGTTGCACCCTCTTCTCACAAGTACATACACTAATGCAAAAAATGAAGTATAACATTTTGACTAATAATCTACACACACCTGTCATATTGAGAGGCTACATAACAAATATGCCCTCATAAAATCTAATTCACTCTCAATCCATATAACCACTAATACACATCTTGTGCAAATCACTGTACACACTTCACACGAGATTATTAATAATAGTGCGAGAATAACCTCAAACACACACAGTCTTTCACTACACACCCACTTTACTTATAAGCACTTACTTTCGTTAAATCGATAAATGTAATTTTTTGGTGTATTCTTCTTTCATACATACGTCACTTTCATTGTTCACAGGGCAAACACTTCCATTTCGTTGTGGAACAGACCAAACACAAGTTTGTAAAATTTCGTGCACTTGCCATTAATCGGTACAGGATAATACACACATTAAAACTTACCATTTGCACTGTCTCACTCAATCTTTAAGATATAATTTCAGGCAGATAATTAATCACAACTGAAACATATATGTATATAA
>NW_019740820.1:7628-12464 GCF_002891405.2 Cryptotermes secundus | reverse complement strand
GATTTGCTTGCTTGCTTCCTTTGCGTTTCTTGCATGCTAGCTTTCGTTGTTAGCATGCTAGATTTGCGTGGCTAGCTTGCTAGCTTGTTAGGTTTGCGTGTCTAGCTTGCTAGATTGCTAGACATGCTTTGCTAGCTCCATAGTTTTGCGTTGCTAGCTTGCTAGTTTTGCGTTACTAACTTGCTAGTTTTGCGTTGCTATCTTCCTAGGTTTGCTTTGCTAGCTTTGCGTTTCTAGCTTTCTAGCTTTACGTTGCTAGCTTGGCAGCCGTGCGTTGCTAGCTTTCCAGCTTTGCGTTGCTTGCTTGCTAGCTTTGCGTTGGTAACTTGCTATATTTGCTTTGGTATCTTGGTAAGTTTGCTTTGCTAGCTTGCTATTTTTGCGTTGCTAGCTTGCAACTTTGAGTTGCTAGCTTCCTAGATTTGAGAGGCTAGCTTGCTAGCTATACGTTTCTAACTTTCTAGCTTTCCTTTGCTAGCTTGCTAGCAATTCGTTGCTAGCTTGCTTGCTTTGTGTTGCTACCTTGCTAGCTCGGCGTTGATAGCTTGCTAGCTTAGATTTGTTATCTTGCTAGATTGCTAGATTTGTGTTGCTAAATTGCTAGTTTTGCGTAGGTATCTTGCTAGCTTTGCGTTGCTAGCTTGCTAAATTGGCGTTGCTAGCATGCTAGATTTGCGTTGCTTGCTTGCTAGCTATACGTTGCTAGCTTGCTAGATTTACGGTGCTTCGTTCTTTGCGTTTCTAGCTTGCTAGAATTGAGTTCCTAGCTAGCTAGCTTTGCGTTGCTATCTTGCTAGATATGGGTTGCTAACTTGCCAGCTTAGCGTAGCTAGCTTGCCAACTTTGCGTTCCTAGCTTGCCAACTTTCGCGATTCTAGCTTGCTAGAATTGAGTTCCTAGCTAGCTAGCTTTGCGTTGCTATCTTGCTAGATATGGGTTGCTAACTTGCCAGCTTAGCGTAGCTAGCTTGCCAACTTTGCGTTCCTAGCTTGCCAACTTTCGCGATTCTAGCTTGCTAGAATTGAGTTCCTAGCTAGCTAGCTTTGCGTTGCTATCTTGCTAGATATGGGTTGCTAACTTGCCAGCTTAGCGTAGCTAGCTTGCCAACTTTGCGTTCCTAGCTTGCCAACTTTCGCGATTCTAGCTTGCTAGAATTGAGTTCCTAGCTAGCTAGCTTTGCGTTGCTATCTTGCTAGATATGGGTTGCTAACTTGCCAGCTTAGCGTAGCTAGCTTGCCAACTTTGCGTTCCTAGCTTGCCAACTTTCGCGATTCTAGCTTGCTAGAATTGAGTTCCTAGCTAGCTAGCTTTGCGTTGCTATCTTGCTAGATATGGGTTGCTAACTTGCCAGCTTAGCGTAGCTAGCTTGCCAACTTTGCGTTCCTAGCTTGCCAACTTTCGCGATTCTAGCTTGCTAGAATTGAGTTCCTAGCTAGCTAGCTTTGCGTTGCTATCTTGCTAGATATGGGTTGCTAACTTGCCAGCTTAGCGTAGCTAGCTTGCCAACTTTGCGTTCCTAGCTTGCCAACTTTCGCGATTCTAGCTTGCTAGAATTGAGTTCCTAGCTAGCTAGCTTTGCGTTGCTATCTTGCTAGATATGGGTTGCTAACTTGCCAGCTTAGCGTAGCTAGCTTGCCAACTTTGCGTTCCTAGCTTGCCAACTTTCGCGATTCTAGCTTGCTAGAATTGAGTTCCTAGCTAGCTAGCTTTGCGTTGCTATCTTGCTAGATATGGGTTGCTAACTTGCCAGCTTAGCGTAGCTAGCTTGCCAACTTTGCGTTCCTAGCTTGCCAACTTTCGCGATTCTAGCTTGCTAGAATTGAGTTCCTAGCTAGCTAGCTTTGCGTTGCTATCTTGCTAGATATGGGTTGCTAACTTGCCAGCTTAGCGTAGCTAGCTTGCCAACTTTGCGTTCCTAGCTTGCCAACTTTCGCGATTCTAGCTTGCTAGAATTGAGTTCCTAGCTAGCTAGCTTTGCGTTGCTATCTTGCTAGATATGGGTTGCTAACTTGCCAGCTTAGCGTAGCTAGCTTGCCAACTTTGCGTTCCTAGCTTGCCAACTTTCGCGATTCTAGCTTGCTAGAATTGAGTTCCTAGCTAGCTAGCTTTGCGTTGCTAGCTTGCTAGATTTTCGGTGCTTCGTTCTTTGCGTTTCTTGCTTGCTGACTTTGCGTTGCTAATTTGCTAGATATGCGTTGCTTGCTTCCTAGCATTGCGTTGCTAGCTTGCTACCTTTGCCTTGCTAGCTTGGTAGCCTTACGTTGCTACATTGCTAGATTGCCATCCATAGCTTGCTAGCTAAGAGTTGCTAGCTTGACAGCTTTGCGTTGCTATCTTGCTACTTTTGCGTTGCTGGCTTGCCAGGTTTGCGTTGTTACCTTGCTAACTTTAGCGTTGCTAACTTACGAGCTTTGCGTTGTAAGATTGCTAGCTTTCCGTTGCTAGCTTGCTAGCTTGTTAAGTATGCGTGGCTAGCTAGCTAGGTTACAATGCTAGCTTGCCAGCTTTGCGTTGCTAGCTTGCCTGTTTGCATTTGTGAATTGCCAGTTTTGCGTTGTTAACTTTCCAGCTACGTGTTGCTAGCTTGCTAGATTTGCGATGCTAGCTTGCCAGCTTTGCGTTGCTAGCTTTGCTAGGTTTGAGTTACTAGCTTGCTAGCTTTATTTTGCTAACGTTCTAGCTTTGCTTTTCTAGCTAGCTAGCATTGCGTTGCTAGCTTGCTAGCTTTGCATTGGTAGCTTGCCAGCTATGCGTTGCTAGCTTGCCAGGTTTACGTTTCTAGCTTGCCAGCTTTGCGTTGCTAGCTTTGCTAGGTTTGAGTTACTAGCTTGCTAGCTTTATTTTGCTAACGTTCTAGCTTTGCTTTTCTAGCTAGCTAGCATTGCGTTGCTAGCTTGCTAGCTTTGTGTTGCTACCTTGCTAGCTTGGCGTTGATAGCTTGCTAGCTTTGAGTTGCTAGCTTGCTAGACTCCTAGATTTGTGTTGCTAACATGCTAGTTTTGCGTCGCTATCTTGCTAGCTTTTCGTTGCTAGCTTGCTAGATTTGCTTTGCTAGCTTGCTAGCTTTGCGTTCTAGCTTGCTTGCTTAGCGTTGCTAGCTTCCTATCTTTGCCTTGGTATCTTGCTAGCTTTGCGTTGCAATCTTGCTAGCATTCCGTTGCTAGCTTGCTAGATATGCGTTGCTAACTTGCCAGCTTTGTGTTGCTATCTTGAGAGCTTACCTTTGCTAGCTTACCAGTTTGCATTGGTAGATTGCCAGGTATGCGTTGCTACCTTGCTAACCTTCTGTTGCTAGGCTGCTAGCTTATTTTTGCTTGCTTGCTAGCTTTGCGTTGCTAGCTTACTAGCTTTGCGTAGTTTGTTTGCATGCTTTTCGTTTCTTGCTTGCTAGTGTGCGTGGCTAGCTTGCTAGCTTTGCTTTACTAGCTTGCTAGCTTTGCGTTGTAAGCTTGGTAGCCTTGCGTTGCTAACTTGCTAGTTTGCGTTTCCAGCTTGATAGGTTTGCGTTGCTAACTTGCTAGCTTTGCGTTGCTTGCTTGCTTTTTTGGCGTTTCTTGGTTGCTACCTTTTCGTTGTTAGCTTGCTTGATTAGCTTGGCTAATTTGCTAGCTTGGCGTTCCTTAGTTTTGTAGCTTTGCGTTGCTAGCTTGCTAGCTTTGCGTTGCTAGCTTGCTAGCTTTGCGTTGCTAGCTTGCTAGCTTTGCGTTGCTAACTTGCTAGCTTTGCGTTGCTTGCTTGCTTTTTTGGCGTTTCTTGGTTGCTACCTTTTCGTTGTTAGCTTGCTTGATTAGCTTGGCTAATTTGCTAGCTTGGCGTTCCTTAGTTTTGTAGCTTTGCGTTGCTAGCTTGCTAGCTTTGCGTTGAAAGCTTGATAATTTTGAGTTGTTATCTTTGTAGTTTTGCGTTGTTAGCTTGCTAATTTTGCGTTCTATCTTGCTAGCTTTGCTTTGCTAGCTTGCTATTTTTGCCTTCCTAGCTTGCTAGCTTTGCTTTGCTATCATGCTAGCTTTGCGTTGTTAGCTTGCCAGCTTTGCGTTGATATCTTCCCAGCTTAGCGTTTCTAATTTGTTTATTCCGTCTTGCAGTGCATACACTTATCTATCTTCTTCTTTCACTCTCACTACATGTTTCGGCATAAGAATGCCATCTTCAGGTGCTACTCAATTCACGTCAAACTAGTACATTGTATGCCATGTCTTCACTTTAAAATAACTAAAATATATGTCCATCATATATATTGACTAATGTCAATCGTAAAAATATTAAAACTGTCCAGGGTTCCCGATCGCTACGTCGTATCTTATTACGCCAGTCCTGTTCATCCTACTCTGTTGGAGCTCTTCTTCCCTATCGTGTATATCTGCAACGTGAATTTGTATTCATTAATACTGTGTTCCGTATTTTATCTATTACTTGTGGTATTATAACTTTTAATAATACTCACTGTGTTTCTGTTGCGTCTTGTTCTCGCGACTGCGTGCGTTATGCTGTTGGGTCTGCTGGGTATGTGTGTGTGTGTGTTTTGTCTTCGTTTTGAGTGAGTTATGATGTTGTTGGCGTAGATGTGGTGGGGGTAGGGGGTGGGGTGTTGTTATGTTGTTCTGTGTAGATAGTGTTTAATTCGTGGTATATTGGGTTATATATTTCTTTGTTTATGTTATTCATGTGTGTGTTTTTCTTTGTCGTTCTATATATATGGTAGTTCTCTAATGTGTTCAAGTACTGCCCCTTCCTACCTATTGCTATGATATCCATAGTGTTTTCTATAGTGCCATATGCATGTCCTGTGTTTAATATATGTTCTGAGTATCCTGTATTGCTGTTATTGTGTCTTAT
>NW_019740820.1:0-7566 GCF_002891405.2 Cryptotermes secundus | reverse complement strand
TTTTGCTCTTCTGAATCCTCTGTAATGTTCTGCTTTTTTGCAATGTTTTGTTTTCTACTATTTGTAGTTAGTTTTGTGATTATATCTGTGTTGTACTTGTTATTTATGAGTATGTTGTTTATAGTTTCTATCTCATTATCTTTTGCTACTCTGGTAATGGGGTAGTTATTTACCCGATCTATGAGGTATTTAATACCAGATATTTTGTGTTCATGTGGGTGACATGAGTCACTTGGTATTATTATGTCCGTTGCAGTGTGTTTTCGGTGGATTGAGAATTGTAACATTTCCATTTCTCTATATATTTCTATATCTAAGAAATTTATAGATCTATGGTTCTCTTTCTCTATTGTGAAATGTATAGTTGGCTGCAGTTTATTAAATTCCACAATCATGTTGTCAATATTTGTTTTGTTTATATCATACAGTATTAGTATGTCATCAACATATCTGAAATATCCAATTATTTTCTGATTTTTTAATATGTTGTATATTTGTGTGTGCTCCATCTAGACCATCTGTTTGTTTGTAATATTTATTTTCGTACTGAAAATGAGTAGCACCTGAAGATGGCATTCTTATGCCGAAACATGTAGTGAGAGTGAAAGAAGAAGACAGATAAGTGTATGCACTGCAAGACGGAATAAACAAATCATGAACTTAAATCAGTGCAACAGGACGCTAAAATATAACATTAGCGTTTCTAGCTTGCCAGCCGTGCGTTCCTAAATTTCCAGCTTTGCTTTGCTAGCTGGATAGCTTTGCGTTGTTTGTTTGCTAGCTATAAGTTGGTAGCTTGCTAGTTTTGCGTTGCTAGCTTGATAGCTTTGCTTTGCTATCTTACCAGCTTTGCGTTTCTAGCTTGCCATTTTTTGCATTTTTAGCTTGTCAGCTTTTCGTTGCTAGCTTGCTAGATTTCCGTTTCTACCTTGCCAGCTATAAGTTTCTACCTTGCTAGCTTTCCGTTGCTTTTCGTTGCTAGCTTGCTAGATATGCGTTGCTAGCTTGCTAGGTTTGCGTTGCTAGGTTGCCTGCTTTGTGTTCTAAATTGCTAGCATTTCATTGCTAGCTTGCTAGCTTTGCTTTGCTAACTTACCAGTTTGCGTTTCTAGCTTGCCAGGTTTGCGTTTCTATCTTGTCAGCTTTTCGTTGCCATTTTTCTAGATTTCCGTGGTTAACTTGCTAGCTATACATTACTACCTTGCTAGCTTTCCTTTGCAAGCTTGGTAGCTTTTCGTTGTTATTTTGCTAGATTTGCCTTGCTAGATTGCTAGATTTGCGTTGCTTGCTTGCTTTCCGTTTATTGCTTGCAAGTTTTCGTTGCAAGCTTGCAAACTTTGCGTTGCTAGTTTGCTAGCTTTTCTCTGCTAGCTTGTTTTCCTTCCTTGCTTGCAAGCTTACGATGCTAGCTTGCCAGGCTTGCGTTTCAATCTTGCCAGGTTTGCGTTGCTCGCTTGCTAAATTTGCATTGCTGAATTGCTACCTTTACATTGCTAATTGCTAGCTTTCTTTGCTAGCTTGCTAAAATTGCGTTGCAATCTTGCTAGCTTTGTGTTGCTACCATGCTAGCTTGGAGTTGATAGCTTGCAGCTTTGAGTTGCTAGCTTGATAGATTGCTAGATTTGCGTTGCTAACTTGCTAGCATTGCGTTGATGTCTTGCTAGATTTGCGTTGCTATCTTGCTAGGTTTGCGTTGCTAGCTTGGTAGCTTTGCGTTGCTAGCTTGTTAGCTTTACGTTGCTAGCTTGTTGCTTTGCGTTGCTAGCTTGCTTGCTTTGCGTTGCTAGCTTGCTAGATTTGCGTTGCTAGCTTGGTAGCTGTGCGTTCCTAGCTTGGTAGCTTTGCGTTCCTAGCTCTCTAGCTTTGCGTTCTAGCTTGCTTGTTTGCGTTGCTAGCTGGCTATCATTGCGTTGCTAGCTTGATAGCTCTCCGTTGCTAGCTTGCTAAATATGCGTTGATATCTTGCCAGCTTTGGGTTGCTAGCTTACCAGCTTTGCGTTGCTACCTTGCCAGTTTGCATTGCTAGGTTGCCAGCTTTGCGTTGCTAACTTTCTAGCTTTCCGTTGCTAGATTGCTAGCTTTGCGTTGCTTGATTGCTTAATTTGCTTTTTTTCATGTTAGCTTTGCGTTGCTAGCTTGCTATTTTTGCATTGCTAGCTTGCTAGCTATGCGTTGCTAGCTTGCTAGCTTGCTATATATGCGTTGCTAGCTTGCCAGCTTAGACTTGCTAGCTTGGCAAATTTGCGTTGCTAGCTTGCCAGCTTTGCGTTCCTAGCTTGCTAGATATGCGTGGCAATCATGCTAGCTTTGCGTTGCTACCTTGCTAGCTTTCCATTGCTAGCTAGCTAGCTTTGCGTTGCTAGCTTGCAAGATTTGCATTGCTAGCTTGCTTGCTTTGCGTTGCTTGCTAGCTTGCTTTGCCTTTCTTGCTTGCTAGATTTGCGTGGCTACCTTGCTAGCTTCTCGTTGCTAGATTGCTAGCTTTGCGTTGCTAGCTTGCTAGATTTGATTTGCTTGCTTGCTTTGCGTTACTTTCTTGTTAGCTTTTCGTTGTTAGCTTGCTAGATATGCGTGCATGCTTGCTAGCTTTCCGTTGCTATCTTGCTAGCTTTGCTTTGCTAGATTGCCAGCTATGCGTTGCTACCTTGCTAGCTTGGCGTTCCTAGCTTGTTAAATTTGCGTTGCTAGCTTGAAGCTATGAGTTGCTAGCATGCTAATTTTAAGTTGATATTTTAGTAGCTTTGCGTTTTAGCTTGCTAGCTTTGCGTTCTATCTTGCTAGCTTTGCGTTCTAGCTTGCCAGCTTTGCGATGATAACTTGCTATTTTTGCCTTGCTAACTTGCTAGCTTTGCGTTGCTAGCTTGCTAGCTTTGCGTTGCTAATTTGTTAGCTTTGCGTTGCTAATTTTCTAGCTTTACGTTGATAGCTTGCTAGCTTTGCTTTCTTAGCATGCTAGCTTTGCGTTGCTAGTTTGCCAGTTTTGTGTTGCTTGCTTCTAGCTTTGCTTTGGTACCTTGCTATCTTTGCTTTACTAGCTTGCTAGCTTTGCGTTCCTAGCTTGCTAACTTTGTGTTGCTAGCTCGGTAGCTATTCGTTGCTAACTTCCTAGCACTTCGTTGCTAGCATTGCGTTGCTAATTTGCTATCATGCTAGTTTTGCGTAGCTAGATTGCAAGTTTGCATTGCTACCTTGCTATCTTTGCGTTGCAAGCTTGCTAGCTTTGAGTAGCTAGCTTGCTAGCTTTGCGTTGCTAACTTGATAGCCTTGAGCTGCTAGCTTGCTAGCTTTGCGTTGTTGCTTGCTAGTTTTTAGATATGCGTTGCTAACTTGCAATCTTTGCATTGCTAGCTTGCCAGCTTTGCGTTGCTAGCTTGCCAGCATTGCGTTGCAAGCTTGCCTGCTTTGCGTTTCTAGATTACCAGCTTTGCGTTTTTAGCTTTCCAGCTAGGCGTTGCTAGCATGCTAGCTTTGCGTTGCTAGCTTGCCTTGTGTGCTTGCTCGCTTGCTAGCTTTGCGTTGCAAGCTTGCTAGCTTTGCTTTGCTATCTTACCAGCGTTGCGTTTCTAGTTTGCGAGGGTTGCATTTCTAGCTTGTCACCTTTTCGTTGCTAACTTGCTAGATTTCCGTTTCTAACTTGTCAGCTATACGTTTCTACCTTGCTAGCTTTCCTTTGCTATTTTGCCTGCTTTTCGTTGCTAGCTTGCTAGCTTTGCGTTGCTAGCTTGCTAGATTTGCGTTGATTGCCTGCTTGCTTTGCGTTTATTGCTTGTAAATTTTCAATGCAATCTTTAAAGCTTTGCGTTGCTAGATTGCTAGCTTTGCGTTGCTTGCTTTTTTCGTTTCTTGCTTGTTAGCTTACGTTTCTAGCTTGCCAGCTTTGAGTTGCTAGCTTGCTAGCTTTGCGTTGCAAGCTTGCTAGCATTGCTTTGCTATCTTGCTAGCATTTCTTTGCAAGCTTGCTAGCTATGCTTTCCTAATTTGATAGCTTGGCGATGCTAGCTTGCTAACTTGGAGCTGCTAGCTTGCTAGATTGTTAGATTTGCGTTGCTAACTTGCTAGCTTTGCGTTACTATCTTGCTAGCTTTGCGTTGCTAGCTTGCTAGTTTTGCGTAGCTAGCTTGATAGCTTGCGTTGCTTGCTGGGTATCGTTTCGTTGCCAGCTTGCTAGCTTTGCGTTCTCGCAAGCTTGCTTTGCGTTGCTAGCTTGCTATCTTTGCTTTGCTATCTTGTTAGATTTGCGTTGCTAGATTGCCAGATTTGCTTTGCTAGCTTACTAGCTTGTTGTTCCTATCTTGGTAGCTTTGCGTTTCTAGCTTGCTAGCTTTGCTTTGCTAGCTTGCTAGTTTTGAGATGCTAGCTTGCGAGCTTTACGTTGCTAGCTTGCTAGCTTTGCGTTGCTAGATTGCTAGCTTGAAAATTATGCGTGGCTAACTTGCTAGTTTTGCATTGCTAACTTGCTAGCTTTGCGCTGCTAGCTTGCTATTATTGCGTTGCTAGCTTGCGAGCTTTACGTTGCTAGCTTGCTAGTTTGTTAGATATGCGTTTGTAGCTTGCTATCTTTTCGTTGCTAGCTTGCCAGCTATGCGTTGCAAGCTTGCCAACTTTGCTTTGCTAGCTTGCCTGCATTGCGTTTGTAGATTGCTAGCTTTGCGTTTTTAGCTTTCCAGCTTTGCGTTGCAAGCTTGCTAGCTTTGCTTTGCTATTTTACCAGCTTTGCCTTTCTAGTTTGCCAGTGTTGCATTTCTAGCTTGTCACCTTTACGTTGCTAACTTGCTAGATTTCCGTTTCAAAATTGCCAGCTATACGTTTCTACCTTGCTAGCTTTCCGTTTGTAGGTTGCTGCTTTCGTTTCTAGCTTGCAAGCTTTGCTTTGCAAGCTTGCTAGCATTGCTTGGCTATCTTGCTAGCATTTCTTAGCAATCTTGCTAACTATGCGTTCCTAACTTGCTAGCTTCGTGATGGTAGCTTTGCTAACTTTGAGCTGCTAACTTGCTAGATTGATAGATTTACGTTGCTATCTTGCTAGCTTTGCGTTTCTAGTTTGCTAGCTCTGCGTTGCTAGCTTGGAAGCTTTGCGTTGCTAGCTTGTTAGCTTTGCGTTGTTAGCTTGGCTGCTTTGCGTTGCTAGCTTGCTAGTTTTGCGTTGCTAGCTTGGTACCTTTGCGTTGCTAGCTTGGTATCTTTGCGTTGCCAACTTGCTAGCTTTGCGTTCTCGCTTGCTTGCTTTGCGTTGCTAGCTTGCTCTCTTTGCGGTGCTATCTGGCTAGTTTTGCGTTGCTAGCTTGCTAGTTTCCCGTTGCTTGCTTGTGGGGTATGCGTTGTTTGCTTGCCAGCTTTCTGCTAGCTTGCTAGATATGCGTTCCTAGCTTGAGAGCGTAGCGTTGATAGCTTGACAACTTTGCGTTGCAAGTTTGCCAGCTTTGCGTTCCTAGCTTGCTAGATTTGCCCGGCTAGCTTGCTAGCTTTGCGTTGCTAACTTGCTAGATTTCCGTTGCTATCTTGCTAGCTTTGCGTTGCTAGCTTGCTAGCTTGGTTTTGCTAGCTTGCTAGCTTTGCGTTCCTTGTTTGCTGGCTTTTCGTTTCTTGCTTGCTAGCTTTGCGTTCCTAGCTTGCTAGCTCTGCTTTGCTAGCTTGCTAGCGTTGCGTTGCTAACTTGCTAGCTTTGCGTTGCTTGCTTGCTTTTTGGCGTTTCTTGGTAGCTAGCTTTGCGTTGTTAGCTTCCTTGACTTGCTTGGCTAACTTACTAGCTTGGCGGTCTTTAGATTTGTAGCTTTGCTTTGCTAGGTTGCAAGTTTGCGTTGATAGCTTGATAATTTTGAGTTTTTATCTTGGTAGTTTTGCGTTGTTAGCTTGCTAGTTTTGCGTTCTACCTTGCTAGCTTTGCTTTGCTAGCTTGCTATTTTTGCCTTGCTAGCTTGCTAGCTTTGCTTTGCTATCATGGATAACTTTGCGTTGCTACCTTGGGATCTTTGCGTTGATATCTTGCCAGATTTGCGTTTCTAGCTTGCCAGCCGTGCGTTTCTAAATTTCCAGCTTTGCTTTTCCTAGCTGGACAGCTTTGCCTTGTTTGTTTGCTAGCTTTACGTTGGTAGCTTGCTAGTTTTGCGTTGCTAGCTTGATAGCTTTGCTTTGCTATCTTACCAGCTTTTGCGTTTCTACCTTGCCAGGTTTGCATTTAATCTTGTCAACTTTTCGTTGCTAGCTTGCTAGATTTCCGTTTCTACCTTGCCAGCTATAAGTTTCTACCTTGCTAGCTTTCCGTTGCTAGCTTCCTTTCTTTTCGTTGCTAGCTTGCTAACTTTGCGTTACGAGCTTGCTAGCATTGCTTTGCTATATTGCTAGCATTTCATTCTTAGCTTGCTAGCTTTGCGTTAATACCTTGCTAGCTTGGCGATGCTTGCTTGCAAACTTTGAGATGGTAGCTTGCTAGATTATTAGATTTGCGTTGCTAACTTTCTAGTTTTGCGTTGCTATCTTGCTAGCTTTGAGTTGCTAGCTTTGTAGCTTTGCGTTGCTAGCTTGGAAGCTTTGCGTTGCTAGCTTGTTATCTTTTCTTTGTTAGCTTGGCTGCTTTGCGTTTCTAGCTTGCAAGTTTTGCGTTGCTAGCTTTATCAATTTGCGTTGTTAGCTTGGTATTTTTGCGTTGCCAGCTTGCTAGCTAAGAGTTTTCGCTTGCTTTTTTGCGTTGCTAACTTGCTATCTTTGCGTTGCTAGTTGGCAAGTTTTGCGTTGCTAGCAATCTAGCTTCCCGTTGTTTGCTTGCTAATTATGCGTTCCTAGCTTGTTAGTTTTGCGTTGCTTGCTTGTTTGCGTTATTGCTTGCTAGATTACGTTGCTTGCTTGCTTACGTTGCAAACTTATTAGCTTCGCGTTGCTAGCTTGCTAGCTTGATAGATTTGCGGAGCAAGTTTGCTAGTTATGAGTTGCTAGCTTGCTATTTTTGCGTTGCTAGCTTGCGATCTTTGCGTTGCTAGCTTGCTACTATTGAGTTGCTAGCTTGCTAGATTGCTATCTTTGGGTTGCTAGCTTGCCAGCTTGATAGATTTGCGGTGATACCTTGCTAGAATCCGTTGCTAGCTGGCTAGCTTTGCGTTGCTAGCTTACTAGCTTTGCGCTGCTAGCTTGCTAGCTTTTCGTTGCCTGCTTTTTGCTTTGCGTTTCTTGCTTGGTAGCTTTGCGTTGCTAGCTTGCTAGATTTGCGTTGCTTGCCTGCTTGCTTTGCATTTATTGCTTCTAAATTTTCGATGCCTTCTTTCAAGCTTTGCGTTGCTAGCTTGCTAGCTTTGCGTTGCTTGCATCTTTTCGTTTCTTGCTTGTTAGCTTACGTTGCTAGCTTGCTAGCTTGGCGTTGCTAACTTGCTAGCTTTGTGTTGCAAGCTTTCTAGCATGTCTTTGCTATCTTGCTAGCATTTCGTTGCAAGCTTGCTAGCTTTGCGTTCTTTCTTTGCTAGCTTGGCGATGCTAGCTTCTAACTTTGAGCTGCTAGCTTGCTAGATTATTTGATTTGGTTTGCAAACTTCCTAGATTTGCGTTGCTATCTTGCTAGATTTGTTTTGCTAGCTTGCT
>NW_019740819.1:0-433 GCF_002891405.2 Cryptotermes secundus | reverse complement strand
CGCTGAATAAAACACAAACAGCACATAAAAAATTCACATAGAACCTCACTGATTTTGTTACACTCTTAAAGTTAATTTCAGGGCGTCTCTTCTTCGTCTTCTTTGTCTCCGTCCGCCCTAATTTCTGGTTCTTCGACGACTCCTCCTCTTTCTTCTTTGTTGTAATATTCTGTCTTCTTCACATAGTTCGTCATTGTCGTTTCCCTCATTGTTGCTACTTCCCTCGTCATTATCTCCTTCCTTGTCATCTCCAGCTTCGTCATCGTTACCATGTTATTCGTTATCGTCGCCCTCTTATTCCTGGTCATAGATGCATTTTCCTTGTCATCAACGTTCTCTTCTTTGTAGTCGTCTTCTATTTCCTCATAGTTTCCTTCCACATCATCCACATGGGCTTTGTCCACTTCATTTTCATCATATCTTCTTCTGGTCA
>NW_019740818.1:0-752 GCF_002891405.2 Cryptotermes secundus | reverse complement strand
TTTACACATTTTCGTTTATAAAATTATTCTACTTCGTATCCACGACGGAAAATTCTGGCGAAACAAATGCCCACCAATCACTCAATTGGTCGCGTATCCATACACGAGAAACAAGGGAACCATTTCACTGACAAGAAAGATTTTTCGTCATAAATTTATGCCATTGGAGGGCAGCATAATGCCATAATATGTGATATTCAGTAATCATTTATATTACCGTGGAGGATTCGCAAACTCTTGAGGTGGGAGACGCGTTCTCGACACAATCTAAGCTATCACGTAGCAATATAACCTCGGAATATAACAACAAATATTTATACTTTGGGTGGAAAAACAGTTAATACGATCAATTTTATACATAACGTCATATTTCGAATTATATTCCACGTTACGACAGTCCTATATTACGTTCGGTTAAATAGCAGCTTCGTAAATGACGTCACTTTTGTGTGTGCGGAATAAACTACTGCGCACCCACCTGTAAACCCGGGGGCTGGACCTTGGATCGCTGATGTTAGGTTAAGTTAGGTTAGGTTAAGTTAGGTTACGTTGGTCAGATTAGGTTTGCGCAGAAGACTACTGCGCATCCATCTATAATTTGGAGGTGGCCAAGTTCGGTAATTTATGCTAATGTTAGGTTGTGATTTTAGATTATTATAGGTGTGCGCAAACGACTTCTGCGCATCGTTATAATTAGTTAAGCACTCTTTGGCCGTCGGCAATATCTTACGATTTTATGCATATGACAGCGT
>NW_019740817.1:355-453 GCF_002891405.2 Cryptotermes secundus | reverse complement strand
ACTGGACGGTACTAGCAAGAACCTCGGTGCTCCAGATCCGAAGGAGGAATGTAGAAGATTCACGATGCTCTGCACCAGTAGATTTATCATAAATTAAT
>NW_019740817.1:0-178 GCF_002891405.2 Cryptotermes secundus | reverse complement strand
TGACGTCCTCTTCGACATGCGAGACTGGTCGGTACTAGCAAGAACCTCGGTGGTCCAGATCCGAAGGCGGAACGTAGAAATTTCACGATGCTTCTCAACAGGAGTCTTCCCGTAGAAAAATTTAATAAGAAAGAATTATGTAGCATTTCCTTCACCGATAGGTGAATAAAAGCCAAGT
>NW_019740816.1:0-490 GCF_002891405.2 Cryptotermes secundus | reverse complement strand
CACTTCACTGCCAACGGCTATGTGACTATTTTGGGCGACCAGGTCAATCCCATGGTGCAAACTTTGTTCCCCAATGCTGATACCATTTACCAAGACAATGTCCGTGTTCACATAGCTCGCATCGTCCAGGACTGGTTTTCTGAGCACTAAGATGAAGTGTCACGTCTGCCATGGCCCCCACAATCGCCAGATATCAATATTATTGAGCCTTTGTGGTCTGTCTTGGAGAGCTATCTGCGTGCGCGCTATCCACCTCCATCCTCGTTAACAGAACTTGCCAATGTTTTGCAGGAAGAATGGTACAAGACTCCCTTGCAAATCATACAGGACCTCTATTTATCCATTCCAAGGAGACTGCAAGAAGTTCTGCAAGCCAGAGGCTGTCCTACTCCATATTGGTAAGGGAAATGTGTTTTTTGTTGGGTATTTCCACATTTTTGTCCAACCCCTGTATGTGATACATGGAAAAGTCCTCTTATGTTCTTAAGCA
>NW_019740815.1:0-621 GCF_002891405.2 Cryptotermes secundus | reverse complement strand
AGTTTCCCACTGGATTCTACCCTGATCTAGTTTAATCCAATCAAGACCATCAAAACCTGCNAACTTTAATAGTAGCAACACTGCTGTAGAGACGCCATGCAACGGAATGAAATAATGTCGCACACGTTAGTTACATATCCACTTCAACTCAGAGCAAATGGACTCTACCTTCCCACATCACGCGCATGTGCAGAGACGAGAAGAACAGAGTCTCATGTTAGCTGGCGGTCTAATGTAGTGTTGTCACGATGTTTTCGAAACAGGAACAAAGGAGTTGGATAAAGATTGAATGTGCCAGAGGCCGTACAGTGCGACAGTGTCATCAAGGTCTTCAAGAGGCTTGCAGGGAACCTGCATTGCCTTACAGAACAGTGGTAAGGTGGGTAAAAGCCTTCAACAAGGGACGCCAAAATGTGGCAGACATGCAACGGCCAGGTCGTCCTAGTGTCAGTGAAGAAGTGTTATGCCCTTTCCACGTTACTGGAGAGTGATCGACGCCATAAGATTCGTTAGCTGGCTCTTGAGACAGGATTAGCGCATATGACTGTGCTTCACATTCTGAAGGAACACCAGGGTATGAGAAAAATTGCATCACGATGGGTTCCGCATGATTTGATGGAA
>NW_019740814.1:308-932 GCF_002891405.2 Cryptotermes secundus | reverse complement strand
TGGAACGCACAACAGTCATTTGTTCCTTGGCTACCTTTAGCCTTGAAAGTTGCTCGGACTCTAATTCGCTTATTTTGTTTTGGAAATAATCAGCGTCTTCACTTGACAAAGTACCAAATAATATTTTGGAAACTGTTCCAATAAAAATTAAAAAAACCTCTTTTAGTTCTTTTAGCATGTGTATGCGTATTAGCGGAATGAAATACCTCCTCCACTTTATTCTTAGTAATTTCGGAAATTATGCGCCGCGTTCTATGAATTCTCAGTACGCTCTGATTCATCAGGGACAGGTCCGACTGACAGGTAGAAATGGCTTCAGGTGGCAATTCTTTACATATTGCTCCAGTCTGAGCGACAAAATCTACAAGCGTATTGTAAGTCGTCTCCAATTTCGATATGTTTACATACGTTACAAGCTTCCATTCTGAAGTGTACGAGTATAGTTGCACCTGACCTATGTGATCATAGTACAGTCCGGGCGTGTCCTCATAGTTCTTGACTGTGAAGTCTACGACGACGACGACGACGACGCACGTCACGCTCAAAATCAACAGCGTCTCGAGTCGCATGTCAAGCTGAAATTAAATGAAAAGCTTCAGTCTGTTGCTGTGCACTTTGAAGGTT
>NW_019740814.1:0-167 GCF_002891405.2 Cryptotermes secundus | reverse complement strand
CCGTATTTTCCTTCTGGTCATAATATCTTTTAGACGCTTCCTTCGAGTTTAGTAGCGCCTTCCGCGCTACCTCATGGCTGTACTGTAGTCACTCCTTTAAGCTGCTCACGAAGTCTTCTCTATCATCGTAGCTAGAGCAACTGGGACGGCGTTGTAGCAGTCCTGGC
>NW_019740813.1:0-895 GCF_002891405.2 Cryptotermes secundus | reverse complement strand
AAACAGACACTTCTTTGAATCTTCCACTATCCAGTTTTGGTAAAACAAAGTTTGTTAATGAATAGCTTACGAGTAATAGTTTATACCATTATACATTTAAATGTAGACCATATGTTGGAAATAGTGTAGCTATAATTGATTCTGTAAATGTTTATGTAGAATTCTTAACCTTTTTTTTTGTAAATGTTTAAGGATGTTATTCTTTAACTTGCTACAAACTTGGGTACATATATGCGGGTAAGTCAATAAGTAAGTTACAAATGGATATAGAACTTAAACAAATAAGAGAACTGATTTGAAAAATGCTTTTATTTCTCAGCATAATCTCCCTGTACATTGAGGCACTTGTCCCACCATTTCACAAGCCCCTGAAAACCAGCAGCATAAAATTCTTTGGGCCGCTGTCAGAACTAGCTGGTGACTTGTCTTTCTACAGCTTCATCGCCGGGAAAACGTTCATCTGAAAGATGATGTTTAAGAGGGCTGAACAAATGGAAGTCACTTGGAGCAAGGTCTGGGCTATACAGAGGATGCTTGAGGACTTCCCACTTGAAATTTTGCAGCGTCTCATTTGTCTTGTTGGCAGTATGTGGATGCGTGTTGTCATGCAAGAGCAACATGCCTTTGGTAAGGAGTCCTGGTCACTTCTGTTGAATGGCCTTACGAAGTGTCCTGAGGATGTTATAGTAGGAGTCAGCATTTATGGTTTGTCCTTGAGGCTCGACTGCAGTGAGCAGTATGCCTTCGTGATCCGAGTCACTGCCTGGTTCCGACAGCAGCCCAAAGAATTTTATGCCACTGGTTTTCAGGTGCTTGTGAAATAATGGGACACACATACATACATATATAAAGCATTCCATAGATCCTTATGTTAGTCAGAAAGACCATAGGATGT
>NW_019740812.1:0-956 GCF_002891405.2 Cryptotermes secundus | reverse complement strand
TCTCTCCTTTGTCTCTTCCTGTCTTCTGCATGAATATAGCTTTCTCTTTTCAGTGGCTATGTTTAATTTCCATTTGCCTGTTCTCAAGCATTTTAATAAATGAGTTGATATATATAAATCCTCTAAAAGGGAGCTGACAGTGGAAGGATCATTTCAGTCCCAAGTCATCAACAGTTCTTGATTTAAAAGGAAATAAATGAATGAAGTGTCCCTGTGTTAAAATTTATTGGACACTGTGTGTTAAGGACTGCTTATATAGATGTTACATATTTCTTAGGTCTCAGCTTTCAAGACTTGTCTGCCTGGTTACCCAGGAGCCCCTTCAGCTATTAAAATATCAAAGTCAATTGAAGGGGCACATTTGTCATGGGAGCCACCACCAAGCACAACTGGAGGGATAATTGAGTATTCAGTGTATCTTGCAGTGCGCAGTGCCACTTCCCAGGCCCAGGTCAGTAAATGATGCGAAATCCAGCACGTTTATACTACTGATTTCTTGCCTGTCCTCTTAGGAAGGGTGTATTGCAGTTTTAAATTCATTCTTCACAACAATGAATTTACATCTGTGGTGATCAGTTTCTGGGAACTCAGGCACATTTTCACAAAATATATGTATATTTAGAACATTTTTACTTTTAACGGAGGAACATGGACTGAGGGTGTTTGAGAACAGGATGTTGAGAATATTTGGACCCAGGAGAGATGAAGTGATAGGAACTTGGAGAAAACTGCACAATGAGGAGCTTCATAACTTGTACTCATCTGCAAGTGTAATTAGAATGATCAAGTGAAGGAGGATGAGGTGGGCAGGTCATGTAGCATGAATGGGGAGACGAGGAATGCGTATAGGATATTGGTGGGAAAGCCAGAAGGAAAGAGGCCACAGGGAAGACCAAGGTGTAGGAGGGCGGACAATATTAGAATGGATCTTAGAGATATAGGATGGGATTGTATGG
>NW_019740811.1:0-471 GCF_002891405.2 Cryptotermes secundus | reverse complement strand
GAATGTTCACACCCCAACAGAATATAAAATTGATGACTTAAAGGACAGATTCTATGGAGAACGAGAACGTGTATTTGATAAATTCCTGAAGTACCCTATGAAAATTTTTTTAGGAGATTTCAATGCCAAAGTAGGGAGGGAAGACATTTTCAAACCAATAATTGGGAATGAGAGTTTGCATGAAATTAGTGATAATGTTCCCACATCGTAACATCCGTAAATTTACTTGGATATCTCCTGATGGGAAGATACACAATCAAATAGACCATATTTTGATAGATAGGAGAAGGCACTCAAGTATACTTGATGTCCGATCATTCAGGGCAGCAGATTGTGATACTGACCACTACCTGGTGGTGGCAAAGGTTTGGGAAAGACTGGCAGTGAGCAAACAAACAAATAACAAGAGTTCATATGGAGAGGTGTAATCTCAAGAAATTAAATGAGGTAGAGGGTAAAGAACAGTATTGT
>NW_019740810.1:0-529 GCF_002891405.2 Cryptotermes secundus | reverse complement strand
AAAATTGGCAAGCTTCAACGCAATGCTAACAAGCTAGCAACGCATTTCTAGCAAGCTAACAAGGTAGCAAAGGAAATATAGCAAGCTATCATCGCAGAGATAGCAATCTAGAAACGCAAAGCAAGCAAGCTAGGAAGACAAAGCTAGCAAGCTAACAACGAAAAGCTAACAAGCTAGCAACGCAAAGCTAGCAAGCTAGCAACGCAAAGCTAGCAAGCTAGCAACGCAAAGCTAGCAAGCTAGCAACGCAAAGCTAGCAAGCTAGCAACGCAAAGCTAGCAAGCTAGCAACGCAAAGCTAGCAAGCTAGCAACGCAAAGCTAGCAAGCTAGCAACGCAAAGCTAGCAAGCTAGCAACGCAAAGCTAGCAAGCTAGCAACGCAAAGCTAGCAAGCTAGCAACGCAAAGCTAGCAAGCTAGCAACGCAAAGGTAGCAAGCTAGAACGCAAACCTAGAAAGCTAGCAACGCAAAACTGCCAAGCTAGAACGCAAAGCTAACAAGATAGCAACGCAAAACTCGCAAGCTATCA
>NW_019740809.1:0-1312 GCF_002891405.2 Cryptotermes secundus | reverse complement strand
AGGAACGCAAAGCTAACAAGCTAGCAACGCAAAGCTAGCAAGCTAATAACGCACAGCTAGAAAGCTAGCAAGCTCCCAACGCATATACAGCAATCTAGCAAGCTAGCCAAGCTAAATTAGCAAGCTAGCAACGCAAAGCTGACAAGCTAGTAACGCAAAGCTGGCAAGCTAACAACGCATATATAGCAAGCTAGCAACGCAAAGCTACCATGCTAGCAATTCAAAGCTAACACACTAGCATCGCAAAGCTAGTAAGCTAGCTACTCAAAGCTAGCATGCTAGCACCGATAAGCTAGCAAGTTATCTCGCAAAACTAGCAAGCTAGTAACTCAAAGCTAGCAAGCTAGAAACGCAAAGCTACCAAGCTAACAACGCAAAACTAGCAAGCTAGGAAAGCGAAGCTAGCAAGCTAGCAACGCAAAGCTAGGAAACTAGCATCGCAAAGCTAGTAAGCTAGCAACGCAAAGCTAGCAAGCTAGATACGGGAAGCCAGCAAGATAGCAAAGAAAGTTAGAAAGATAGCAACGCAAATATAGCGATTTAGCGAGCTAGCAAAGCTAAGCTAACAAGGAAGCAACGAAAAGCTAGGAAGCAGGAAACGCAAAGCAAGCAAGCAAGCATGCAAAGCAAAGCTGGCAGGATAGCAATTTAAAACTAGCAAGATAGCAACGGAAAGCTAGCAAGGTACAAACGCAAAGATAGCCAGCTAGCCAAGAAAATCTAGCGAAGCTAGAAACGAAAAATTGTCAAACTAGGAACTCAAACTAGCAAGATAGCAACCCAAAATTGGCAAGCTACGAACGCATATCTTGCAATCAAGCAAGATTGGAACGCAAAGTTAGCAAGTTAGCCACGCAAAGCTGGCAAGCTACGAACGCATGTTTATCAAGCTAGCAACGCAAAGCTAACAAGCTAAGAACGCAAACATAATAAGCTAGCAACGAAAAGCTAGCAAGCTAGATCGCAAAACTATCAAGTTAGCAACGCAAAGCTACCAAGCTAGCAACGCAAAACTAGCAAGCTAGAATCGCAAAACTAGCAAGCTAGCAACGAAAAGCAAGCAAGTTATCAACGAAAAGCTAGCAAACTTGAAACGCGAAGCTAGCAAGATAGCAACGCAAACTAAAAACCTAGCAACGCATATCTAGCAATCTAGCAAGCTAGCAGAACAAAGTTAGCAAGCAAGCAATGCAAATCATGCAAGATAATAAGGAAAAGCTCTCAAGCAAGGAATGCAAAGCTGGCAAGCTAGCATAGAATATCTAGAAAGCTAGCAACGCAAAGATTGCAAGCTAGCAACGCAAAACTAGCA
>NW_019740808.1:0-701 GCF_002891405.2 Cryptotermes secundus | reverse complement strand
GAAGGATGCTCAGAATTACTAGACCACAGAAAACAAGCCAAATTGCAAAGGTTACAGGATCCATACAAAATAAATAGGGATAATCTGAACAATATAAGACGTGAAACCAGCAGGCATTTCAGGAACAAAAAGAGGGAATATCTGAAAGACAAAATTGATGAGCTTCCAATGAACAGTAAGAACAAGAACTGGGGACATTCCAGGGACGGGCACTCCTGGCGTATATCATCACTAGGGACCGGATTTTAATGCAAATGCATATTTCTTTCTTGCAACCAGAAAGTATGCTCGTTTGGATATATGTATGAATTACTTCATGTCTTAAATTTTGGACATGAGTTGATGGTGTATATAAATGCATATTTTGCCTGTTTTATGAATAAGCATCATATTTTCGAAGATATCTATTTATACTGCATATTTCCCTTTTAAAATGTTTTAATATATTTTAATTTCATGTTTCAATTATGGTCATGTGTATACAATTTTTCTTTTCCGTATTTGAATATGTTGCATATTTGACTCAACATTTCGTCATGGTTCATGTTTCTGATGCAATATCCAGGACGGGACTTCCCCGAACCCTGTACTCGTAACTTGCCTCATCCGCGTATCATCAAATTGGACGCGAAGAGATTAGTCGGAAGAGTTCACACGTAGCCGCTATCAACGTAACACTATTCAACCGATAAGGGACTTCA
>NW_019740807.1:0-368 GCF_002891405.2 Cryptotermes secundus | reverse complement strand
ACGCAAAGATATGGAAGAGGGTTTCGATAACCGGGAAATCAGTTCTCAAACTGTTAATTTAAAATTATTAGACGTACACACAAACATTAAACCTAACATAAAGCGAGAAAATATAAGTGTGTACCATTAGGTTTACGGGCATAAAATCTGAAAAATTTACTTGATTAAGCACTCTTTAACATTCCTGGAATATCTTGCCAAAATTTTCCACCTCTATATTGTTGAAAATAAATAACTGATAATTGTGATAAACATGCAGGACGTCATTACTACCAAACCAGTGCACCAGAGCCTGTTTCTTGCGTTTCAGCACACTCTGAAACTTTATCATGTCCTTCCATTCGTCTTCAAGAAATACTGAAGAAAAT
>NW_019740806.1:0-1202 GCF_002891405.2 Cryptotermes secundus | reverse complement strand
GTTGCTATCTTGCTAGCTTTGCGTTGCTAGTTTGCTAATTTTGCGATGCTAGCTTACCTTCGTTTCTTGCTTGCTAGCTTTGCGTTGCTAGCTTGGCAAATTTGCATGGCTAGCTTCCTAGCTTTGCGTTGTTAACTTGCTATATTTGCGTTGCTATCTTGGTAGATTTGCGTTGCTAGCTTTCTAGCTTTGCTTTGCCAGCTTGATAGGTTTGTTTTGCAACATTTCTAGCATGGCGCTGATAGATTGCTACCTACGTCTTGCTATCTAGCTAGCTTTGCGTTGCTAGCTTGCTAAATTTGGGTTGCTAGCTTGCTAAATTGCTAGATCTGCTTTGTTAAACTTGCTAGCTTTGCGTTGCTATCTAGCATATTTGCGTTGTTACCTTGTTAGCTTTGCGTTGCTAGCTTTCTTGCTTTGCGTTGCTAACTTGCTAACTTTGCGTTTCTTGCTTGTTAGCTTTTCGTTGCTAGCTTCCTAGCTTTGCGTTCTCGCTTGCTTGCATGGCGTTGCTAGCTTGCTATCTTTGCATTGCAAACTTTCCACATTTCGTTGCTAGCTTGCCAGCTTTGCGTTGCTAGCTTGTCAGCTCTGCGTTGCTAGCATGCTAGCTTTGCGTTTTTAGCTTGCCAGTTTGATTTACTAGCTTGCGAGATTTTCGTTGCTAGCTTACTAGATTTGCGTGGCTAGCTTGCTAGCTTTGCGTTACCACCTTGCTAGCTTTCTATTGCTAGCTTGCTAGCATTGCGTTGCTAGCTTGCTAGCTGTGCGTTGCTTGCTTGCTTGCTTTGCGTTTCTTGCTTGCTATCATTGCGTTGCTAGCTTACTAGCTTTGCGTTTCTAGCTTGCTAGCTTTCCGTTGTTAGCTTGCTGGCTTTGTGTTGCTACCTTGCTAGCTTCGCGTTAATAGCTTGCTAGCTTAGTAGATTGCCAGATTTGCGTTTCTAACTAGATAGCGTTGCGTTGCTAGCTTGCTAGCTTTGGGATGCTAGCTTGCAATGCTAGCATGGTAGCTTTGCGTTGCTAACTCCCTAACTTTGGTTGCTAGCTTGCTAGTTTGCGTTGCTAGCTTTCTGGCTTTGAGTTGCTAGGTTGCTAGCTTTGCGTTGCTAGCTTGCTAGCTTTGAGTTGCTAGGTTGCTAGCTTAGCGTTGCTTTCTTGCTTTGGTTTCTTGCTTGCTAACTAGCATGCTAGCTTTGCGT
>NW_019740805.1:0-451 GCF_002891405.2 Cryptotermes secundus | reverse complement strand
AACAACAGGGAAACAAGCTGGAGAAAGGACCAACCGTCGGGAAAAGGGCGACGGCCGGCGGAGCTGGGCGAACGCCGGCATATGCGTTAAGGCCCCACACTACGCACTCACCGACATGACGGAGAAAGCCAACACCAGTCTGGTCACCCAGGGATGGGTCGGTGAGAAGCCGTGCCAGGTGACAGTGGACACTGGAGCATACGTCACGGTAGTAAGACCGGATATCGCCGCCGGATGGCCCGAAAGGCAGCCAAACCCAGATTTCACGCTCCAGACCGTGTCTGGAGGATCCCTACCCATCCTGAAAGAAGTTCTGTTGACCCTTACCCTGGGGCGCCAACCTATTACAATGTGGGTTTTCGTCGCGAATATCACCGATGAGATCATCCTGGGGCTAGACATACTACGCGCCTATGATGCATCAGTGGATATAGGGCGCCAAACTCTGCGT
>NW_019740804.1:0-1146 GCF_002891405.2 Cryptotermes secundus | reverse complement strand
TCTCAATAGACCACGAAAACAAATTTTTCCTTTCTCAATTGATTAATGTTGTAGTTTCAATTATATTAGTTTCCGGTATGCCTTGGACTGGAATTAGAAAGTCAGTTTCATCACACTTCCCTTTGGGGTGTGACATAAAATCATTTACCCAGTTGCAATGCTCAGTGGTTCTGGTGTACTAAATTACAGGGAACAATTGAAATATAATTACTAATACGTGGTTCAACTTATTACAGTTAATCAGAAACTGGACGGCCAGGTTAGATTGGCATCGGCAGCGAATGCCAAGGGTGCCTCAAGGAAGCCGGATTCTCGAGGCTTCACGAGCAACCAGTACTTCCGAGGCTGTCCAATTCTGCACTATCCCACGCCCGATTGGAGTAAAGTTAAAGCGAAAACGAACTCCTACAATAAACCGACCACTTGAAGCGCGAAAACAGAGAGGTGAGTAGTGCGGTAGCATGCTGCGACGTTCAGATGGAAGAGAGCAACCCGGGTGGCATGGGGTGGACGTGCTGGTTCTAATTGCTTCATGTGGCATTTATACTGGTTTCATGAAATTGAAATATAATTGAAAATTGAAATAAAATTACTAATACGTGGTTCGATTTGTTATAGATAATCAGAAATTGGGCCGCCGGGTAAGATTCGCAACGCCACTGGGTACCGTGATCTTGCCTCCGGAGCCGGAACCTGGAGAATTCACCGGGTTGTCTTCGAAGCCAGAATCTCGGGGGCATCGGAGCTATTTTTGCAAGCTGTGTTCACTGTTATGAAAATGTAACTTTGTAATGATCCGGGATATACTGCTCTGTTCCTATATGTGTGTATTATTGTAACGAGTCAACCTCTAGTCTATTTGACAAGTACAAGAGAGAGCAACTGTGACACAATTGTTATGTGAATTGCCAATAATTGTATTTATGTGGGCTCTCACCTGGTTAATTCTCCCAACAGTGTTACGTAAAGTGAGTGAAATAAATTAATTATTGATCGTTCTTCATGGTGTGTAATTCAGAACTAATCTAGTCCTTTCGCCATATCTGAGCAGGGTTTGTTAATCCATGACAATGTATTTCCTCCCTGGCCATCCTGACTATCGGTGAGTCCCATCCACTCCTACATTGGCGCCCGTATAGACTCCTG
>NW_019740803.1:0-1028 GCF_002891405.2 Cryptotermes secundus | reverse complement strand
TCATGTGTTGGGTGTATAACGCAACAAATAACTTCATGCCTTATTTGATATAGCGAATTTATTTCACATTCGCTCTCCACAGTTATACAATCTTAATCTTATACAATTCATTATCTCAATTGCTGTTCAACTGCATCTTGGTGAAGCCATTCAACTGTCTCCAGTGGCAGTGCAGTTCTCTTATAAACCCTCAGCCAGACAATGGAAAGCACCTCGCTTTCCTGTTGCCATGTCGCCTGTTTACAGGTGTTGCTGGGCAACGCTGTCTGGAGCTGTTTCCTGCTGTGCAGTAACTGCGGCAATGGTCGCCTGACACCCACTCCTCTGTCACGTCACCATGGGGGAGGGGGGGCGGAGTGTTGATGGCCTCTTACCATAGTAGCAACAGCACTCCTTCGGCAGTGCAGTTCTCTTATAAACCCTCAGCCAGACAATGGAAAGCACCTCGCTTTCCTGTTGCCATGTCGCCTGTTTACAGGTGTTGCTGGGCAACGCTGTCTGGAGCTGTTTCCTGCTGTGCAGTAACTGCGGCAATGGTCGCCTGACACCCACTCCTCTGTCACGTCACCATGGGGGAGGGGGGGCGGAGTGTTGATGGCCTCTTACCATAGTAGCAACAGCACTCCTTCGGCAGTGCAGTTCTCTTATAAACCCTCAGCCAGACAATGGAAAGCACCTCGCTTTCCTGTTGCCATGTCGCCTGTTTACAGGTGTTGCTGGNTTTTCTTCCAAGGCTGTGTTTGCCGCGTCTCCTTTTGCTTCGGCTACTCCTTGCAGCGACTATTCTCAATATGATATGCACTGGTATGGATCCATATCGGTAGTTCAATAACTAAATATATTCCTATATATAACTGCCTGTTGATAGTCTTTTATGGCTGAAACATGTAGCAGGAATAAAAAAGTAGAATTGTAAAATATTAAAAGCGAGTATATTTGTTGTGTGACGGTTAACCTAATTCCTATATATACGAGGGGGTACGCAAAAGAAACCGAACTTATATTTTTTAAACTTATTTATTCAAATT
>NW_019740802.1:287-885 GCF_002891405.2 Cryptotermes secundus | reverse complement strand
TCATTGGATAGATTTCTGCTTCTTATTCCGGTTCGAATCTCGAATAGGTTATACTGACAGGTTTTGAATGGGTTTCTCAGCCACGACTGATTTTTCCCACATCACCTTCAATTTACTATTCCCTAATTTTCTTACCATTAGACACTGTATCGTCCGAGCTACTGGTAGCGCCGTTAAACAAATCGTGATCAAGTACAAATAAGTAAGCGTTTTGAAGTTTCCACCTCAATGAGTGTTAAGATTAAGGTCCTCTGGGATGTGACGCCGTGTAGTTTGGTGGACAGTTGCCAATGTTCATAATAAATCTTTCTGAGCCTTACTGCCCCACCTGAAGACAGAACGTGTGCCTATTTCTACCAAATCGCACAGCGTCACAACCAACAAGACCATAATCTTGGAAATAAGTATGATTTTCGGACCGGCTGCTTTTGGTGAGCCACTGGCTGAGAAACAATGCATTACTGTTCTGGATACGTATTAAAAATACCCTAAAATGCTTCACTGATATGAATACGGAATTTTCCTAAAGTCTGTATATTGTTTGTTACAGAACAGTAAAACAAGGTAGAAACAAGGCAGAGGCTATATTAATTGTGTG
>NW_019740802.1:0-175 GCF_002891405.2 Cryptotermes secundus | reverse complement strand
TACAACCTAATCGATCGCTTTTTAAGTTTAAATCTATTTTAAGCGCTCCTTTTTCAATGTTATTTCGAAGTGAATTTATTATACTTTTATGTCTGCAATTAATTGTATTTATACATTTCCTTTATTCGGTCCATAATTTGAGTCAAACTCTGAGGATTAAAAGAAATGTTAATGC
>NW_019740801.1:0-5762 GCF_002891405.2 Cryptotermes secundus | reverse complement strand
TAAGAGGAAGAGAGAGTAAAGAAAACATAATATATGCATTTATTTATTAACCTACAGAATGAACTGATTCATTGTTTTATATTTAAAGGGTTAAGTCTCCATCTGTAGGTCCATAGGTAATATCAGCACAGTTAATTTAATATTTTTAGTAATGGGACATTTTCATTCTATATACACGTACACACACACACACACACACACACGCACACACACTAACACACAAACGAGCACACAGATATAGAAACGTATATCAATTTGACATAGTCATTGATTCCCGAAAGCTAGCAGTAATATCTTTTAACCTTTGTAGAAACTAGATGACGTTTGTTGTGGGGTAGTTCTATATTTCTGTAATTAGTTACACCATAATGTGTACCTTCCTGTTGGGAAAATACATTTGCTGAAGTAGCAGTGAAAATATTTAATATTTAGAACTTATTCACGTGGAAATATTACAGAAATAGTTCTTTGCATTCTCATGTAAAGAAGCAAAATATTAGAGACATATTATGCTAGTTCGTCTTCATCAGTTTAATTTCCTTGCTTTTGGAAAAAAATAGTTGAATTATATGATAACTTCGCTGTTTCCCCTTCTCTAACAGGATGGGACACACAAAACGCAAGAAAAATACCATTTCTAAGCAATGGCTCGATAAACACGTTCGCACATAATTTACTATGTTGTTAACGCCATATCAAATACTCAATATTGTAAGAGGAAAGTAAGTGGTAAGTTTTTCACAGAAATTCATGCATTATTTTATATTAAGATATGAACTGCTTTAAATATTCTAGCCAACACATGCCTCTGCAGTCAAGTGAAACTCTATCACAAATGAGTATCAGTAATCTTCCTGGGCATTATAGGGCAGACAGCATGTAAAGCTGACAATCTCACTGTCATGTGTAAGCTGATTGTCTATAAAGTGTGACAGTCTGATTGTCTCAGAACCCTATGGGCCTTCATGGCATGATACTGAGACAGAATTACTTCTCAGAACCATGTATGGAGTGTCAAATTTCAGAATTCCAGCCTGCTGGGTAATGAGGAATTGAATTCTGTTGATTTCTGGAGATAGAGGTCAAAGGTGATTGAGAAAAAATGCCAGGAAATGAACTAGACTCTACCCAGTAAACCAGGAGTGTTAACTGAATTGTCAGCGAGGCCTGATAAAGCTGTTGACAGGATAGACTAGCTAAATATCAGAAATTTAGTGTGTGTACAACGGTGAATTGGAAAGTGTGTAGAAATGTAGTAGCGCTGCATTATCTAAAGTCCTGTATTGTGTGAAAGTAAAAGGTGTAATAAATGAAATCATCAAATCCAAAACCTCACAAAATTAGTAACTCATACATCTGACAATAACGTCCATGTACATTTCCCTTTGTATAGCTACTTCATGTAAGTTAGAGTACCTGAATCATTAATTGCATTTCGTGTGTCTTCTCCTTCATTCTTTTCTTTCTCTTTCCGTGAAATACCTTTCTCTTCCATCCGTCTATGGATTTTCTCCAAGTTCGTTCCATTGTCACCTAAAACATTGTTGATTATAATATAATAGTTGTCGTACTAGAAGCAGCAGTTAACAGCAGCAGGTTAAAACCATTTCCATTTAATTAACAAAAATTAATGTAAAGAAACAACCATGACATTTATTCAGAATTAACTAGGTACAAAAGAGGAAGAGAGAGTAAAGAAAAAATAATATATATTCATTTATTTATTAACCTACATTATGAACTGATTCTTTGTTTTATATTTAAGGGGTTAAGTCTCCATCTGTAGGTCCATAGGTAATATCAGCACAGTTAATTTAATGTTTTTAGTAATGGGACATTTTTATGCTATATACACACACACACACACACACACACACACAAACGAGCACACAGATATACGAACGTATCTCAATTTGACATAGTCATTGATTCCCGAAAGCTAGCAGTAATATCTTTTAACCTTTGTAGAAACTAGATGACGTTTGTTGTGGGGTAGTTCTATATTTCTGTAATTAGTTACACCATAATGTGTACCTTCCTGTTGGGAAAATACATTTGCTGAAGTAGCAGTGAAAATATTTAATATTTAGAACTTATTCACGTGGAAATATTACAGAAATAGTTCTTTGCACTCTCATGTAAAGAAGCAAAATATAAGAGACATGTTGTGCCAGTTCGTCTTCATCAGCTTAATTTCCTTGCTTTGAGAAAACGAAAGTTGAATTATGTGATAACTTCGCTGTTTCCCCTTTTCTAACAGGCTGGGACACACAAACCACAAGAGAATAAAATTTCTAAGCAATGGCTCAATAAACACGTTCGCATAGTCTTTACTCTGTGGTTAACGCCATATCAAATAGTAAGTGTTGTAAAGGAAAAGTAGGTGATTAGTTTTTCACAGAAATTCTTGCATTATTTTATATTAAGAAATTAACTGCTTTAAATATTCTAGCCAACACATGCCTCTGCAGTCAAATGAAACTCTATCACTACTGGGTATCAGTAATCTTCCTGGGCATTATAGGGCAGACAGCATGTAAAGCTGACAATCTCACTGTCATGTGTAAGCTGATTGTCTATAAAGTGTGACAGTCTGATTGTCTCAGAACCCTATGGGCCTTCATGGCATGATACTGAGACAGAATTACTTCTCAGAACCATGTATGGAGTGTCAAATTTCAGAATTCCAGCCTGCTGGGTAATGAGGAATTGAATTCTGTTGATTACTGGAGATAGAGGTCAAAAGTGATTGAGAAAAAATGGCAGGAGAAGAATTAGACTGTACCCAGTAAACCACGAGTGTTAATTGAATTGTCAGCGAGGCCTGATAAAGCTGTTGACAGGATAGACTAGCTAAATATCAGAAATTTAGTGTGTGTGCAACTGTGAATTGGAAAGTGTGTAGGAATATAGTAGCGCTGCATTATCTATAGTCCTGTATTGTGTGAATGTAAAAGGTGTAATAAATGAAATCCTCAAATCCAAAACCTCACAAAATTAGTAACTCATACATCTGACAATAACATCCATGTACATTTCCCTTGTATAGCTACTTCATGTAAGTTAGAGTACCTGAATCATTAATTGCATTTCTTGTGTCGTATCCCTCATTCTGTTCTCTCTCTTTCCGTGAAATACCTTTCTCTTCCATCCGTATAAGGATTTTCTCCAAGTTCGTTCCATTGTCACCTAAAACATTGTTGATTATAATATAATAGTAGTCGTACTAGAAGCAGCAGTTAACAGCAGCAGGCTTAACACATTTCCATTTAATTAACAAAAATTAATGTAAAGAAACAACAATGACATTAGTCAGAATTAACTAAGTACTTAAGAGGAAGAGAGAGTAAAGAAAAAAAAAATATTTGCATTTATTTATTGACCTACAGTATGAACTGATTCATTGTTTTATATTTAAGGGGTTAAGTCTCCATCTGTAGGTCCATAAGTAATATCAGCACAGTTAATTTAATGTTTTTAGTAATGGGACATTTTTATGCTATGTACCCACACACACACACACACACACACACCCAAGCGCACAGATATACAAACGAATATCGATTTGACATAGCCATTGATTCCCGAAAGCTAGCAGTAATATCTTTTAACCTTTGTAGAAACTAGATGACGTTTGTTGTGGGGTAGTTCTTTATTTCTTTAATTAGTTACACCATCATGTGTACCTTGCTGTTGGGAAAATGCATTTGCTGAAGTAGCAGTGAAAATATTTAATATTTAGAACTTATTCACGTGGAAATATTACAGAAATAGTACTTTGCACTCTCATGTAAAGAAGAAAAAAAATATAAGAGACATGTTGTGCCAGTTCGTCTTCATCAGCTTAATTTCCTTGCTTTGAGAAAACGAAAGTTGAATTATGTGATAACTTCGCTGTTTCCCCTTTTCTAACAGGCTGGGACACACAAACCGCAAGAGAAAACCATTTCTAAGCAATGGCTCAATAAACACGTTCGCACAGACTTTCCTATGTGGATAACGCCATATCAAATACTAAGTGTTGTAAAGGAAAATTAGGTGATTAGTTTTTCACAGAAATTCTTGCATTATTTTATATTAAGAAATGAACTGCTTTATATATTCAAGCCAAAATATGCCCATGCAGTCAAATGAAACTCTAACACAAATGGGTATCATAATCTAACGGCATGTAAAGCAGACAATCTCAATGTTGTCTGTAAGCTGATTGTCTATAAAGCGTGACAGTCTGAATGTCTCACAACCCTATGGGTCTTCATTGCATGATACTGGGACCGAATTACTTCTCAGAACCATGTATGAACTGTCAAGTTTCAAGATTCCAGCCTGCTGGGTAATGAAGAATTGAATTCTGTTGATTTCTGGAGATAGAGGTCAAAAGTGTTAGAAAAAAATGGCAGGAAAAGAACGAGACTCTACCCAGTAAACCACGAGTGTTAATTGCATTGTCAGCGAGGCTTTGATAAAGCTGTTGACATGATAGACTAGCTAAATATCAGAAATTTAGTGTGTGTGCAACGGTGATTTGGAAAGTGTGTAGAAACGTAGTAGCGCTGCATTATCTATAGTCCTGTATTGTGTGAATGTAAAAGAAGTAATAAATGCAATCATCAAATCCAAACCCTCACAAAATTAGTAACTCATACACTTGACAATAACGTCCATGTACGTTTCCTTTGTATAGCAACTTCATGTAAGATACAGTACCTAAATGATTAATTGCACTTCTTGTGACTTCTCCCTCATTCTTTTCTCTATCTTTCCTGGAAATACCTTCTTCTGTCCCCTGTCTAAAGATTTTCTCCACGTTCGTTCCATTGTCACCTAAAACATTGTTGATTATAATATAATAGTTGTAGTAGTAGTAGTTGTAGTAGTAGTAGTAGTAGCAGCAGCATTTAACAGCTGCAGTTTTAACCCCTTTCCATTTTATTAACAAGAATTATTGAAAAGAAACACCAATGACATTTAGCCAGAATTCAGTTGGTACAAAAGAGGAACAGAGATTAAAGATAGAATTAATATTTGAATTTATTTATTTACCTGCAGTATTAACTGATTGATTGTTCAATATTTAAATGTTAAGTTTCCATCTGTAGACCCAGGGGCATATCAGCACAGTTAATTTAATGTATTTTAGAAATCGTACTTTTTATGCTATATACACACACACACACACACACACACACACGCGCGCACAGACATCCACACAGATATACAAACATAAATCTATTTGACATAGTCATTGATTCCTGAGAGCTAGCAATAAAATCTTTTAAGCTTTCTAGAGACTAGATGAATTTTGTTGTGGGGTAGTTCAAATATTTCTGTAATGAGTTATACCATCATGTGTACTTTGCTTTTGGGAAAATGCATTTGCTGAATTAGCAGTGATAACATTAAAAATTTAGCACTTAATCGGTAGAAATATTACAGAAGTAGTACTTTGCACTCTCACATAAGGAGCAAAACATCACCGAAATATTGTAGCAGTTTGTCTTCATCAGCTTACTTTCCTTGCTTTGGGAAAACAAAAGGAGAATTATGAGATAACTTCGCTGTTTCCCTCACCTCTAACAAGCTGGAACAGGCCTACCACAAGAGAATAATATTTCTAAGAAATGATTCGATAAACACTTTTGCACAGAGTTTACTATGTTGTTAACGCTATACGAAATACTAACTTTTGTAAAATGAAAGTAAGTTATTAATTATTCACAGAAATTCTGGTATTATTTTATATTAAGAAATGAACTGCTTTA
>NW_019740800.1:0-4053 GCF_002891405.2 Cryptotermes secundus | reverse complement strand
GAATTCTGTCCAAATTATTGACGATTTCTATATTATATTAGGGAACTTTAAGTCAATTCTGATTGATATTATGTTAATATTAACGAATATTAACCAGGTTTTGAAAGATTTCAAAGAAATGTATAGAATTTTTTAAAAATAATTATTCCAGATTTCAAGTAATTAAAAAGAATTTCAACATATTGTCAAAGATTCCACTTTAATTTATGGAAAACTATTGAACTTTTACCAATAATTATTTATTAATCTTTTTTATTCAAATTTTGAAGGATTTTATAATTATTTAAGGAATGCTAAATTAATTTTGACCTTCTTAAAACAAAATCATATAATTTTAACCAATAAAACTTTCTCGATTTCAAATTAATATAAATAAAATTAATAATATTGTGCAAGTTTTCACATAATTTTGGGTACTCTAGCAGACATGTTGACGATTTACATTATATTTTCGTAATTCTAAAGAAAATTAGAACCATCCGCAGTTAGTTTAAAGAATTTTAATTTAATTTTGAACGTATTGAATGAAATATATATAATTGTAAACTAAAATTCTTTGAAATGTTGACGTTAAAATAAAGAATTTCAACGAATTCTCTCTAATTTAAGGAATTGCTTCAAATTTCTGATTATTACTCTATTATGTAACGAATTTAAAAAAATGTTCTGAAAATCTAAGTTAATTAAAGTATTTAAACAAATTACGATCGAATTCAACCTTTTTCTTGAGAATTTTTCCGAATATTCTTTGACGATTTCACGTTAATATAACAAATTACAGTCAATATGTGAAGGGTTTCTTATTATTAAATGGAATTCTGTCCAAATTATTGACGATTTCTACATTATATTAGGGAAATTTAACTCAATTCTGATTGATATTATGTTAATTTTAACGAATATAAACCAGGTTTTGAAAGATTTCAAAGTAATGTATGGAATTTTTTAAAAATAATTATTCCAGATTTCAAGTAATTAAAAAGAATTTCAACAAATTGTCAAAGATTCCACTTTAGTATACGGAAATCTATCGAATTTTCTTACGATATTAAAATTAAATGAATTAGGTTCCAGAAGGACAAAATCAGTTTAGAATTCCATAAATTTTCATGAGATTTCTCAAGACTTTATTAAAATTAATTAATAATTAATTATCGTTTACAATTGAATAGATTTCCAAAAATTATAGTGGAATCTTATACAATTTGTTGAAATTCATTTTATATTAACTTGAAATATGGAATAATACCTGGTAAAATTTCGTAAATTACGCTGAAATCTTTATATTCGTTAAATTAACAAAACATCCTTCAAAATTGATTTAATTTCCCTATTAAATGTAGACACCATCAATAATTTGGACAGAAAACCACTTAATAAGATGAAAACTTTCACATATTGTCTGAAAAACCTTATATTAACGTGAAACCGTCAAAGAATTATCCAAAAGAATTTCATAAAATAAGTTGAGTTCGTTCATATGTTGTTTAAATACTTTTAATTAAATTAGAATGACTGAACATTTTATTAAAATTCATTAAATAATCTAGAAATTATTAGAAATAAGAAGTAATTCCTTAAATTAGAGTGATATCTTTTATAAATTGGTTGATATTCTTTATTTTAACTTAAAATATCAAAGAATTTTAGGTTACAATTGTACACATTTGGTTGAATTCGTTCAAAATTAAATTAAAATTCCTTAAATGAACTTCAAATCATTCAAATTTCTTTAAATTTCCTGATATAATATGTAAATGTTCAAAAAGTCTGCTAGAATTCCCAAAAATAGTAGGAAATCTTTCACAAAATAATTGATATTATTATATTAAGTTGAAATAGAGAATGAATTTTTTGTTAAAATTATATGAATTAGGTTGAAGAAAGTCAAAGTTAGATTAGAATTTCATAAACTATCATGAAATCTCTCAAAATTTGATTAAAAAGTATTTAATAATAAAATATCATCAGAAAATTGCATATATTTCCATAAATTGAAGTGGAATCTTGGACAATTTGTTGAAATTCTTTAATTAACTTGAGATCTGGAAAAATTCATGGTCACAATTTCGTAAATTACTTTGAAATCTTTCAAAACCTGTTATATATTAACCAAAATCTAACTTATTTAACTTAACATCAATCAAAATTGACTTAAATTTTCCTAGTAAAATGTACAAATCATCAATAATTTGGACAGATCCCATTTAATAAGGTGTAATCTTTCACATATTGTCTGCAAAACCTTATATTAACGTGAAATCGTCAAAGAATTTCATAAAATAGGTTGAGTTTGTTCATAATTTCTTTAAATTCATTTAATTCACTTAGAATGACTGAATATTTTATTAAAATTCATTAAATAACCTAGAAATTATCAGTGATTATAAGTAATTCCTTAATTTAAAGTGAAATCTTTTATAAATTGCTTGAAATTCTTTATTTTAAATAGAAAATGTCAAAGAAGTTTAGGTTAAATTTATATATATTTCGTTTAAATCGTTCAAATTTCAATTAAAATTCCTTAAATGAACTTCGAATCGTTCAAATTTTCTAAATTTTTCTATATATTTTGTTAATCTTCAAAAAGTCTGCTAGAATTCCCAAAATTGTGTGAAAGGTTTTACAAAATAATTGATATTATTTATATTAATTTGAAATCGAGAAAGAATTGTAGGTTAAAATTAAATTAATTAAGTTCAAGAGGACAAAATTAGTTTAGAATTCCATAAATTTTCATGAGATTTCTCAAGTTTTTATTAAAATTTATTAATAATTAACTATCGTTAACAACTGGATAGATTTCCAAAAATTAAAGTGGAATCTTGGACAATTTGTTGAAATTCATTCAATATTACCATGAAATATGGAATATTACCTGGTAAAATTTCGTAAATTACGCTGAAATCTTTCAAAACCTGGTTTATATTCGTTAAATTAACTTAACACCCATCAAAATTGAATTAATTTCCTTATTAAATGTAGAAACCTTTAATAATTTGGACAGAAAACCATTTAATAAGATGAAATCTTTCACATGTTGTCTGTAAAACCTTATTTTAACGTGAAACCGTCAAATAAAAATTTCATTAAATAGGTTGAGTTCGTTCATATGTTGTTTAAATACTTTTAATTTAAATAGAATGACTGAACATTTTATTAAAATTCATTAAATAATATAGAAATTATTAGAAATAAGAAGTAATTCATTAAATTAGAGTGATTTCTTTTATAAATTGGTTGATATTCTTTATTTTAACTTGAAAATTCAAAGAATTTTTGGTTTCAATTGTATACATTTGGTTGAATTCGTTCAAAATTCAATTAAAATTCCTTAAATGAACTTCAAATCATTCAAAATTTCTTTAAATTTCCTGATATAATATGTAAATCTTCAAAAAGTCTGCTAAAATCCCCAAAAATTGTAGGAAATCTTTAAAAAAAATTGATATTATTATATTAAGTTGAAATCGAGAATGAATTTTTGGTTAAAATTACATGAATAAGGTTGAAGAAAGTCAAAGTTAGATTAGAATTCCATAAATTATCATGAAATCTCTCAAAATTTGATTAAAATTAATTAATAATTTTATATCGTCAGAAAATTGCATAGATTTCCATAAATTGAAGTGGAATCTTGGACAATTTGTTGAAATTCTTTATATTAATCTAGCAGATCACCTAGATGGAATTACATTTTCACTAAAACTTAATATCATTGTTCTCATAAACTTACCTGAACTATTGTTTCCAGCAATATTTGTTGTGTCCTTATTTCCTCTGCCAATACTCTTGCGCTCGATGCTTGATGGTTTCAAGTTTGGAGGCAGACATTTCACTATCTTAATCCTCACTGCTATTGACCTGTGCCACTCCTTGTCTGCAACGCTGCACACTGTTCTGTCTGTTCTGTCTGCCCCCCTCGCTGACTGGATAAAAATTAGACTTGAATCAAGGCTCTGTGGCAACTTCCGATACCCTCGCGAAACAGGTCGCCCATTCTTGGGCTTCAAAGAAGCTGACCTGGGACATACACCACGACCAGCCATTCCA
>NW_019740799.1:0-481 GCF_002891405.2 Cryptotermes secundus | reverse complement strand
GGTTTATTGCTTGCTAGGTTTGCATTGCTAACTTGCTAGCTTTGTTTTGCTAACTTGCAAGATTTGGGATGCTACCTTGCTAGCTTTACGTTAGTAGCTTGCTAGCTTTACCTTGCTAGCTTGTTAGCTTGGTCTTGCTAGCTAGCTAGCANGCTAGCTTGGCGTTGTTAGCTTGCTTGCTTTGCGTTGCTAGCTTGCAGGATTTGCGTTGCTAGCTTGCCAGTTTGCGTTGCGAGCTGCCAGCTTTGCGTTGTAAGCTTCACAGTTTTGCGTTGCTATCTGGCTAGATTTTCGTGGCTAGCTTTCTAGCTTTGCGTAGCTGCCTTGCTAGATTTCCGTTGCTAGATTGCTAGATTTGTGTTGCTAACTTTCTAGTTTTGCAATGATAACTTGCTAGCTTTGCGTTGCTAGCTGGCTAGCTTTGCTTTTCTAGCTTCCTAGGTGTGCTTTGCTAGCTTTCCAACATTGCGTTTTTGCTTGC
>NW_019740798.1:0-228 GCF_002891405.2 Cryptotermes secundus | reverse complement strand
CCTCCGGCATTAGTAACCGCTAAAAGCGGATACTTCATTCGAGGTATAACCCTACCCTACAAACTAAACCTCGCGATATTTCATTTAACCTTAGCAAGACATTCTCTCCGCATATTCGAATGGTAAATATATGGAGCTCTCACACTTCGGGTCAGTGGTGAGCCGGTCCAGCTCTTCGAAGATGGCCGGAGCTCACAATCGACTGTTTGTCGCGTGGTGTTCCAATGC
>NW_019740797.1:0-3033 GCF_002891405.2 Cryptotermes secundus | reverse complement strand
TTTCACTATCTTCATCCTCACTGCTATTGACCTGTGCCACTCCTTTTCTGCAACGCTGCACGCTGTTCTGTCTGCCCCTTCGCTGACGGGATAAAAATTAGACTTGAATCAAGGCTCCGTGGCAACTTTGAATACCCTCGTATCCATTCCGTGTATGGTTCAAAGAAGCTGACTTGGGACATACACCACGAGCAGCCATTCCAGCACTTACAGCCAGTTGATATTTGAAACCTTTACTCATGGCTGTTTTGTCCGATATCCATTCAGTTTCTCCCATCTGGGAACAGATTACAAAAAAAGTTTGTTTCCTTTTTTTAGGCTGCTTCTCTTCGGATGTTATGTTCTTAGCACACTTTTCTGGTTCTCTGCTAGTTATTCTTGGCATGCTTTATTCACGCGGCGAAATGATGAATGTAATTTCTAGGAGCTGATCATCGTCCGTGACAATATAAGAGAGAATTCTGATGTTTCAACGGGAAGATAAGTCTTAATCGAAGTCTCTAAATTACAAATGTACACGTAATACGACAAATTATTCTCACTCTTCCTCTTCTGAGGTGGTTGTCGAGTTCGCAACATCACTCACCATTCATAGTATAAGCAAGTTTTATTTGGTTCTTTTTTTTTAGAGTTGGAATGATCATATGGCATAATTAGACTTTTGAATGGGTAGAACATGTCTCCCCTCAAGGCTTTGATGTGCCTCGTTCTAACTAGGCAGGAAGAATGATTACTGCTCCACACAGCACCATTGCACAAACATTAATTTAACGTTGTTTAACGATCATCACTACACACAAACTGTTACGAACTAAAACCGCTGTTGGTCCTTAATAGGCTGATAATTACAGTCTGTATTACATTTTTGTCACGATAAGAACTACTCGATATTGCGCCCGGTCACTTTGGACGCTTTGGACAGTTCCGACGTTAAACACAGTGCCTCTCTTTGTGCTGTAGTGAACTACATATCATTTTAATCATGTTGCACACATCCAATGCCGCCGGATTGCATTGCGCATTCCTTTAAAACTGTTCCCTGTGACCTCATATTTTCACAAACAAATAAAGTCAAAGAGTTTTTTTGTTTGTTTTGTTTTGCTTTCCCATTAAACTTCGTGAGGTGTTACATCCTGTAACGCAATTCTCTACGTAGGGTCTATCTTGATGTGTTCTTAAACAAATACTGAGTAATTATGATACAATTTTAGAATACGAATTTAAAAATGCAATGAAATGATAATGTGTATATATACAATAAAGAAATGGACGATCGGTGATTTAGTAGTGACATTTGAAAGAAAATTCATGATAGATTCCAAGCATAATATAATTGTGATCTTGTGTGTTAGATTCAGTTTAGGCAAATATCGACAGAGAAATATTTACAAATTATAATATACGTGTATGCGCACTTAATTAAAAAAATGACTGTTTTTCAAGGACACTGTCAAGGATACAGACAAACCTCTCTCCATATTTGTGACCCCTGGAGAGTGGGTGTCCAGGTATTTGCCCCCGGAATTTAGGCTTCCTGTTGGTCCGCGGGTCTTTATTCAGTATATTCAGACCGGCCCACCTACCCAGATGGGCTCCCTCCTGCGCCACCGGAGGGCCGCGCTCTCTAGCGGTTGCAGGATCCGCCGAGAGATCGAGAAGAATAGCTCGCGAAATTGTATATATAGTTAGCCTGGAACAGCAAACATCGTCTACGATTTTTTGAACTTTTTGCATCGAATTTTCGGTACCTTCTCGTAATGCTATCACATAGATATCTGTTCTGTTTCCTGGCAAAAATTATAGTTTTCAATAATAAGTTAATTACAACTCAGAATATTTTCCCTTAAATTTTATTTTCGCACTTTTCCAAACTAACTTTTCTAACGTATACGTGTTAATATGATTCCTGTTTTGGCTCATAGAGTGCACTTCGGAGAGTTCAGTACGTGAAACTTCTATGCTTCAGTCGTGCGGTTGGTATTATGCTGGCAGACTGATTTAACCTGGAGATGTGTATGTAGTGTGAGATATTGTACGTATTTTGATATATTTATTCTGTTCAGGCGATATAAAAATTATAAAATAACTCTTTTCAGTCTTTACCCCAGTTATGAGAAAAGATGTGGATTCAAATAAGTCATTTATTCGCGATTCAGTCGAAACATATAGCAGAATATCATCGTGCATTTCCGAACCTCTATTCTTATGATCCTTTCCAGGGCAAAGTTTCTGTGTGGGATTAATTGCCATAAGGTCTTGTTCGGACTACGGTTCTTTTAGCGTTCTCTTCTTAATGTTATAGTGACTTGGAAATATCAGATATGAACCTTCATAGATTTCCGTAATCTGCAACAGGTGTGGTTGAAGCAGATGGCATTAGTAAAGAGGTTATGAAAACGTAGGAACAAAACGAACTTTTTAAATGAATACGGAGACGCTGATTCCAAATCTGGACACATACACTTTTTATTACATAAATTACATAAAATTCACGTAATGCACCAGTTTTCCACTTCAGCTTTGGTTTGCTTTAATTTGTCATTTTTCTTGAAACCATGGACCATATATTGCTGTTATATTTTATGATGTTGTCAGTATCTGACTGTGTAGTATTGAATGATAGTGTGACATGTTAATGCATTGCCAGGCAACGGCTGGTTAAACACCCTGCCATACATGCACACAACAGTGGAACAACAGGGTTATGCAACCTGCTTCTAGGCAATGGCTCAGTAAACACACTTCTGGGCAGGTGCAATGATGTCACACTCCAACACTGCTTTGTTATCATGTGACTTGTATTTGTGTGTGGTCTGCACTTCTAAACAGTAGAACTGTATTTTCCATGGGGTCTGTGCAGAGTGCTTATAAGAGTAGTGAATTCAGAAGTTAGTTCAGTAATTGAGAGTATAAGGATGGGAATGGAGCATGCCCTTAGTGAATTGTGAAGATTAATTCAGTAGAAATTAGGTCAGAGGGGTACAAAGTGACTGAAGGCAAGAAAACTTCAAAGTTTCTGTGTTGAGACAGAGA
>NW_019740796.1:0-600 GCF_002891405.2 Cryptotermes secundus | reverse complement strand
GCAAGCATTCCGAAATAGCTTGCATTCTTTGCGTTGCTAGCTTGCTATTTATGCGTTGCTAGCTTGCTAACTTTCCGTTGCTACTTTGCTAGCTTTCCGTTGCTATCTTGCTAGCATGCTAGATTTGCGTGGTTACCTTGTTAGCTTTGGTTGCTAGCTTGCTATCTTTCCGTTCCTAGCTTGCTAAATTACTAGATTTTCATTGCAACCTTGCTAACATTGCGTTGCTTTCTTGCCAGCTTTGCGTTACTAGCTTCACAGGTTTGCGTTGTTGGCTTGCTATTTTCCGTTGCTAGATTTCTAGCTTGCTAAATATACGTTGCTAGCTTGCTAGCTTCCTATTTTTGCTCTGCTATATTCCTAGCTTTGCTTTGCTACCTTGCTAGCTTTGCGTTACTAGCTTGCTAGCATTGAGTTGCTTGATTGCTAGCTTTGCGTAGCTTGCTTGCTTGCTAGATTTCGTTGCTAGCTTCCTACAATTGCGTTGTTAATTGTTAGCTTTCCGTTGCTTGCTTAGTAGCTTTGCGTTGCTAACTTGCTAGATTTTCTTTGGTTGCTTGCTATCTTTGCGTTGCTAGCTGGCTAGATTGCGTTGCTGAG
>NW_019740795.1:0-1006 GCF_002891405.2 Cryptotermes secundus | reverse complement strand
CGCAATGCTAGCAAGCTTGAAACGGAAATCTAGCATGATAGAAATTCAAAGCTAACAAGCTAGCCTCGCAAAGCAAGCAAACTAGAACGCATAGTTAACAAGCTATCAAAGCAATGATTCCAAGCAAGCTAACTAGAAAGGTAGTAATGCAAAACTAGCAAGCTAGCAACGCAAAGTTAGCAAGCTAGCAACGCAAAGTTAGCAAGCTAGCAACGCAAAGTTAGCAAGCTAGCAACGCAAAGTTAGCAAGCTAGCAACGCAAAGTTAGCAAGCTAGCAACGCAAAGTTAGCAAGCTAGCAACGCAAAGTTAGCAAGCTAGCAACGCAAAGTTAGCAAGCTAGCAACGCAAAGTTAGCAAGCTAGCAACGCAAAGTTAGCAAGCTAGCAACGCAAAGTTAGCAAGCTAGCAACGCAAAGTTAGCAAGCTAGCAACGCAAAGTTAGCAAGCTAGCAACGCAAAGTTAGCAAGCTAGCAACGCAAAGTTAGCAAGCTAGCAACGCAAAGTTAGCAAGCTAGCAACGCAAAGTTAGCAAGCTAGCAACGCAAAGTTAGCAAGCTAGCAACGCAAAGTTAGCAAGCTAGCAACGCAAAGTTAGCAAGCTAGCAACGCAAAGTTTGCAAGCTAGCAACGCAAAGCTGGCAAGCAAGCAACAAAAACTGGCAAGATAGCAACGCATATCTAACAAGCTAGAAAGCTGGCAACTAAGAGCTAGCGAGCTAGCAACTCAAATCTAGCAAAGGATATACGCAAATAAAGCAAGCTATCAACGCAAAACTAGCAAGGTAGCAATGCAAATCTAGCAAGATAGCTAAGCAAATCTAGCAAGATAGCAAGAAAAAATTCATAGCTCTGAAAGCAAAGCAAGGGATTTAGAAGCGTAAAGCTACCAAGCTAGCAACGCAAAGCTAGCAAGCTAGCAACACTAAACTAGCAAGCTAGCAAAGCCAATCTGGTAAGGTAGCAACGCAGTTCGGCCAAGCTAGAATCGCACGGCTGTCAAGTT
>NW_019740794.1:0-725 GCF_002891405.2 Cryptotermes secundus | reverse complement strand
TGAAATCGTCAAAGAATATTCGGAAAAATTTAATGAAATATGTTGCGTTCGTCCATAATTTGTTGAAATTCATTTAACTAACTTATAATCACTGAAACTTTTATTAATATTCATTTCATGATATAGTAATTTTCAGAAATTTGAACGATTTCCTAGAATTATTGTTAAATTTTTTATTAATTTTTTCAAATTAAAAGGAGGCAATCCTGCTTGTGTGAGCAACTACAGACCCATTACCCTTCTTAACAACTTCNNACTTCTCTAAGCTCCTTCAATTCATTATTCACGATCATATTTCGCATTACATTATACTTCATCCCAACCATCATGGCTTCACCAAATCCAAATCCACAGCCACTAATCTGGTATCCTTCTTAGATATTATGACCCTTGTTTTCTGCAGTCAGCGTCAGGCTGATGCAGTTTATTTTGATATTTCTAGTGCCTTTGACCTTGTGCCCCATACTTTGCTCGTTCATAAGCTCAGTTCCCTTGGATTTTCTGATGGATACCTTAACTGGTTTGGCAGTTACCTAGCTAACAGGAGATCTCGGGTCCGTGTGTCTGATGCTCTCTCCCGGCCTCTTAAAGTAACTTCTGGGGTGCCGCAAGGCTCTGTCCTGGGGCCCCTTCTTTTTAATGTATTCATTAATGACCTCTGTAACTCTATAAGACATTAACATTTTCTAATCTTTGCTGATGACCTCAAAATTTTTCGCACCATA
>NW_019740793.1:0-399 GCF_002891405.2 Cryptotermes secundus | reverse complement strand
ATGTAAAAACTGTTTCAATTGTACCTCAAAACTCTTAGTGTCACTTGATATATCATTAATATGTTGTGGTAGATTATTACAGACCTTTGTTCCTAAACAGTAAACTCCCTTTGGTATTTACTCAAATATACAAGAGGCTGATTCTATGAATCTCTGAATTTACTATGAATTTGTTTCTGTTTTTTATCACAAAGAGTATAAGAGATAGTACGTACCAAGATGTGAGAGGTAAGATTTCTAATTCTCTAAATAAGTTCCTGCTTGAATCCCTCCTTCTGCGTCCCAACATAATTTTAATTATATTCTTTTGCATTCTAAAAATTTTTATACTTTGGGGTGACTTACCCCAAAAGAGTAAACCATAATTTATAACAGAATTAAAACACGAGTGATAAACCA
>NW_019740792.1:234-445 GCF_002891405.2 Cryptotermes secundus | reverse complement strand
CCTTGGGGCATTCCTTGACGTAGAGGGAGCATTTGACAGAAGCTCCTTTGATACAATAAAACAGGCTGCTGAAATGCATAGGTGAAACATTCACAACACTGGCCAACCAAAGGGAAACAAAGACGATTTCGTGTGTGTTCGCTAAATAAGAAATGCAGGAGCACCATTTTCTATTGTAAAAAGTGTGATGTTGCGCTTTGTGTCGCGGACT
>NW_019740792.1:0-103 GCF_002891405.2 Cryptotermes secundus | reverse complement strand
AAAAAAAAACTACAGGTAAGTCCTCCGGAAATTCATAACATAATAAAGACTATATTTCGCATTTCATGACAAAATAATCACAGTTAATTTTCGTTTGTAAAAA
>NW_019740791.1:0-211 GCF_002891405.2 Cryptotermes secundus | reverse complement strand
AGCTTTGCGTTGCTAGCTTCGTAGCTTTGCGTTTCTAACTCGCTATCTTGGCTTTGTGAGTTTGCTAACTTTGCGTGGTTAGCTTGCAAGCTTTGCTTTGCTGAGCTTGTTAGAAAGCTAGATTTGCGTTACTAACTTGATATTTTTGCGTTGCTATCTTGCTGGTTTTGCGTTGATAGCTTGCTAGCTTTGCGTATCTCAGCTTGCTAGC
>NW_019740790.1:309-480 GCF_002891405.2 Cryptotermes secundus | reverse complement strand
GTACACACCGGTGGGGACAAACTCTTTCGTTCCGCCATATCCTTTCTTTCAATTTTTTTTGGAACTTAATTTGCCAAGGTATGGGGCCTCCCAACCTGAGTAGGGTAAAATAGCTGGGTAAGCCCGAATTCCGCTACTTACGGTTCGTTGGCCCAAGTTCGAACCCCCTCC
>NW_019740790.1:0-193 GCF_002891405.2 Cryptotermes secundus | reverse complement strand
CTATCACTCCTCGTATCCCCTGCTGCCCCCTCCCCCTTCGTGGATGTAAGGGGGTGGGCTGCGTATACAGGACTGCCAAGCGTCTCCCAAGGCAGTGTTGCCAAATCACCGAGGCTTTTCAAACGTAGTTCCGGCCAGAGCATCGTATTCGTAACAACTGAACTTACGATTTCGTCACATTTCGAAGCCCAGC
>NW_019740789.1:0-804 GCF_002891405.2 Cryptotermes secundus | reverse complement strand
AAAGACTAACTGAAATAATAGTAATCGAACATTACAAAATATGTATTTATTATTTTACAGAGCAATAATGATAATGAGTCACTTCGAATTAGAAAAGGGTTTGAAATAAAACCTTCACAAACGAGGCAGAAAGTTATCAACGTTTCGGAGGCACTTGCTGTCTCCATCTCCGGGGAACAAAACGATTAGTCTAACCATCAAATGAATTATATGGCGTGACATCTCAGATGACGGTAATCCTAAGATTCTACTGAATCTGAATTGAGCTTGTTTGAGGTATGGCCAAATTGTGGGTCTTTGTGAGCACTGTAACGAGTCAGCAGTCCGCAAAACATATCTTCCACATCTTTACCAGATATATAACTATCAGCGGTTCAAGAAATAATATGTATCAAGGAATAAGCTGATCCATAGCATGCAATCCTGTTACTATTTTAGAGCATGAGGTGCATCTAAATAATATGAAAGGAGGAGCTCTGTTACACAGTAAACAACACTGCTTCTCCATTACAAAAATCAATCGATTAACGCCGTTTAAGGAAATTGGCAAAATTCAGATTTGTTTTATGTTTAAAAGGGCGGTACATATAGCAACCACTTACTTACTTACTCATGGAGCTGAGCCCTTCTTGAGGAGAAGCTAAATCTGTAGCTACTCAAGTATTTCCCAGCGAACTCGAAAGTTCATTACCGTGTTCACAAGAGCCCTCCACTGGTCCCTATCCAGAGCCAGATCAATCCAATCCAAACCATCCTATTCTATCTCTCTAAGATCCATTTTAATATGGTCCGCCCACCTACGCC
>NW_019740788.1:0-663 GCF_002891405.2 Cryptotermes secundus | reverse complement strand
AAAATTAATTAATAAATGAATAACGTGAAAATACGATAGATTTCCTTAAATTTAAGTGGAATCTTTTGAAAATTTGTTGAAATTCTATATAATAATCTGAAATCTGTAACAATTCTTGGTTAAAATTTCTTAAATGATATCGAAATCTTTCAAAACCTGGTATAAATTCGTTAAATTTAAGATAACTTTAAAAAGATTTGACTTAAATTTCCCTAATATAATGCAAAAATCATCAATAATTTGGACATAATTCCATTTAATGTGAAGAAAACTTTCACATATTGTCTGCATTTTTTTATATTGATGTGAAATCGTCAAAGAATATTCGGAAAATTTTCACAAATTTGTTTCAGTTCTTCCATAATTTGTTAAAATTTTTTTAATTAACTTAGAATGACTGAACATTTTATTAAAATTCGTTAAAGAATACATTAATTATCAGAAATTTGAAAGAATTCTTTAAATTGGAGTAAAATCGTTTTTAAATTCTTCTAATTTCTTTATTTATGGTGTAGATATCAAAGATTTTTAGTTTGAAATTATATGATTTATGTTGTAGAAGGTCAAAATTACATTAGAATTCCTTAAATTATTATGAAATTCCTAGAAATATAATTGAAATTAAATAATTAAGAAAATAATAAAAGAATTGTATAGATTTCC
>NW_019740787.1:0-827 GCF_002891405.2 Cryptotermes secundus | reverse complement strand
GTGTGCGTTTTTCTGTGTTTGTGTACAAGTAGAGGCCTTGTGATGGCTGATCACCCTCCCATGTAGTCCTACCGATNTAAGATCTAGAAAAATAGAAGTGAACGGAGAAGTTCATGGAGGTAGGCCTAGGCCCACTGGGGCTGTAGTGCCAAGGGGAAAAAATTGTGTGCAGTGACTGCTTTATGAATTAAATGGTTGCACTACAGAAACTAGTTATGACTACCCAGGAAACAAACTACAGGCACAAAGGAATGCAGAATAATATAGAAAAGGAGTTTGTATACAGGAAAAATGACTTATTTCTTGACAAAATAACAAAACTGTAATTGTCTACAAATACAAAACCCATTAACATTCATCAATCATGTGCTGCATTGTTACAGGCTGGATATGCTGACTTAGAACTGCGTATTACAGCTACAGATAACATTGACTATATTCCTGTCAACACAACACTATTTCCAACAAGTGGAGTTGCTGCCTACAACATGCTTCAGCGTATGTGTGTCACCTTCAATTCTGGTACAGAAAACTGGACTACCCCGTAGGAGAAACTGTGAAACCACCAAAACCACATCCTATTCTGTACAAACAGCAGTGTCAACAAGAACTCTGCCCAAGCCATCCCAGGAAGAACAGCAGAAAAAGGAAACATGGAGTGGACGGATAGTGTGCTTCAGTGCCACATATTCTTATAAAACATTCACTAGTAACCACTGAACAAAATAACCACAATGTTAAAAAAAGAGAACAAACCAACCCATTGTAGTATATAATATACTGTGTATAACACTATGGTGGAGCCAGTCGGCTTATATTAAAATTTA
>NW_019740786.1:0-1461 GCF_002891405.2 Cryptotermes secundus | reverse complement strand
GAGTAGACTGTAATAAATGTTCTGAAGGCCTAGAGGCTGTTGTGTGTACTACAAAATATGTTTTGCATTGAAACTGCAGAAATTAAATTGTCTTCGAGATACGTCAACTACACCAGTTCTTGACTGGAATTAGTGAATTGAACGAAGCGTGCGTTGGACAGAGTGGTTTATACGGACTTCACGGTACGTAGTGTGCTCACGGCCAACTCCCGTTTGGCGAAAGTGGTTTCGGTGAAGTTTGCCGCTCGGCCGCGGCTGTGCGCTGTGCTCTGCGAAGCAACAAACAAACGGTACATCTGAGTGTACAACAAGATGGCGGGCGTTCCAGAACCGGGATTCCGGAAACACTGGAGACTGGAGCTCTATCAACGCTGCAATCTGAATGTCATGCCATAATGAACAAGTACCCAGATGCAGCTTCTGTAGTACAACAAGTACAAAGAGTGGTCAGTGACATTGAAACCTTTGCCAGATGCACTCCGGCTAGAGTGGGGGAAAGCTCTCAGTGGACATTGTTGTAAATAGTGCGCAGGAGAACAGAGCAAAATTTTGCAAGCTTTTAAATGGGAAGCCGCTTTTCAGCGCTCTCTACGGCACGTACACGGTAACACTGAAAGTACTGCAGGACGTCCTGTAGATGAATGCACAGACAGGGCAAAATGGAGCAATGAACAAAACCTCATTGTAATCAACGGCCCAGGATGACGACTTCCAGGAAGTAAAGAGACGCAAGAGGCATATCTCTAGTGAGACCTCAGAGACGGCCAAGAAGACCACCAAATCAATCCCAGTATCCACAGCTGTCAAGCAGACTCCAAAAGCAGTGCCAACTCGCAACTTCTTCGCACCCCTCAGAGCTAATGACATGGACACGGCAACTACTGGAGCAGAGAACACGGAGCAGGAGGCTCCCACAAAATCAGATAGGCCACCACCAATAGTGATGATTTCTATCATCATCAGCTCTATCACAAGAAGACAGAATGATTATCATTACAGAAATGGTACTTCACTTAATGCAACAAAATGGCTGCTAGAGTTCAGAGGCCTCTCAACGTCACAGCATTTAATGCAAATGGCATTTGGAGGCAGCTATGAGCTCAGTAAACAGCTGCAAGACTTACATATACGAGGGTCGTACTGAAAGTCATGAGCAACAATTCTTTGTAAAGTAACATGCTTTATTATTGACAAACCAAATACACAACCTCGAACTACAGACCTTTCTTTATTTTTCCACATAATCGCCACTTCTTTGTACACATTTCTCTCAGCGTTCTGGGAGTTTGAAAATTCCCCTTCTGTAAAATTCCGTTCCAGCAATCCGAAGACACTGACGCACTGCTTTCTGAATTGCCTCCCTTGTCTCAAAACGTTGTCCACGCAGCTGATCCTTCACAAATCGGAAACGATGGCAGTCGGAGGGTGTCAGATCAGGGCTATAGGAGGGGTGTGGAACAA
>NW_019740785.1:1041-1214 GCF_002891405.2 Cryptotermes secundus | reverse complement strand
CTGGGCGCGCCACACCGCCATCCGCAGCGCAGAGATTTTCTGGCCATCCGCTACAAGAGAGCAGTTCTCACACGTACAGTCTCGGTACTTACAGAAACGCTTGTGTCCTTTCACACGAATTTTTAACCAATGATTGCGACACCTGGAACAAGTTGGGTAAGAGTTTGGTGTGT
>NW_019740785.1:0-930 GCF_002891405.2 Cryptotermes secundus | reverse complement strand
AAGTCTCACTGATCCTGCAGCAACGAGCCCCACTTGTGAATCCAAACAATGCTGGCACCTGTGCACGTGAGCTAGGCCGCACTAAGTTAACCGCTGCAAAGTATTACATACACTACCGAACGTGAACGCTTCCACAATCAACACTCCTCACTTCGTAATACACGGCTGAGACGCCGGTTTTGCGGCGCGCGATTCACCGATGAGATCTGCTGGCAAGAGGGACAAGGAGGCTCGAAGAGGGGAGACAGAGTTGAAACTTTTACGACATATAGCTGCTCCTTGTTGTGCTTGTGTTTGCTGCAGCGCGCTGGAGTACGGGATGAGGAGGGGCGGTGCGGGAAGGCAAAGTTCGTTCCGAGTTGCATCATAAAATCCGGGTGAATGCCGATGACTCGCCAGAACAGACAGGCGTGCTAATGTTGCTATAGTGCAGACGCATCTAGCTAACGTGAAATAGATAAGCGTATAGTTACCCAGAAGAGTGCTTGGACCTCAGCATGTAATTAGATGTTATAAAATGATCTTAATCATAATCAAGCAGACATTGAAGTAGTTCACTCGCTGTAACGATAGATCCACGGGTGGAGTTCAATACTCTGAAGACGAAGAGGTTGTTCCTATCTTCACGTATACAGTGGGTACAGTGGTTTTCATCAGCAAGGGGCAAATGGCCAAATCAACACCCTTACCAGTCTGTAGAATTCTGAGCTGAAGAACGTGAGGTACTGCTTTAAATCCTCCATACGTCTCCGCGTAGTACTGTTGAAATAAGCGGAGGGACTACTTTAAGAGTATCACATTTTGCGTATGACTTTGACGTTAATTAACGGGAGGGTGGTTTTGGCGTACTTTACTTATTTAAAAAAAAGGGAGGTTTATGAAATGAAATTGCTGTTTTCGAAGCCCCCAAATTTTCTTAGGGCGATTATG
>NW_019740784.1:0-1662 GCF_002891405.2 Cryptotermes secundus | reverse complement strand
CAGTAAACATATACTGTTACAAATTTGAAATGTTTTTATCTCTGATAAGGATTCAACACAAGATGAGTAGAACAGAAAGGCAAAGCAATTAGTTCATGCATGCATTAAGTGAACATGAAGCTCATATAAGATGCCACATAAGATAAAACATTTTGAAATTATGTGTACTCTTTCGGGGTTATGCTGCCATATTAACATCCCAAAACACTGAAGAACAAGATATTGTGGCATATTTGATCAGCAGATTGCCAGGCAACAGCTTTGTAAACCTGATACATGCCTGCAACAGTAGAGCAAGCTGTGTTTTCCCTGTGTCCAGCAGTTGGCATAGGATTGGTGACATCACACATCAAGAGTAGCTGGCTGTCACATGACATGCGTTTCCTGCATGTCTGTTAGCTGCGCATGTGTGGTGATTTCACATGGCAACAGTGGGTAGGAGTCACGTGATATGTGTTTACTGTTGGTTGATGTCCACCCCTTGGTGTGTAAATGAGTGGAATTCCTAAGCTGACGTAGTTCAGTTGAGGGCAGTAGAGAGAGATAGTAGCGGCAGAAGCACGCAAGTGAGCAAGTTGGAACTCGTGAAGACTAGTGGAAATAGACTGAGAAGATTAGTGTCCAGAGCCCAGGGGGGTTCAGCAGTTGAGAGTACAAGGACAAGAATGGAGTGTGAATGGTGAAGATCGAATACAGAGTAGGACATAGAAGTACAGAGTGATTGAGATAAAAATTCTTCATAGTGATTTGAAGTGATAGTGTCTAAGTTTAGATCCATTACTAGGAGATGACTAGTGAAGACAGAAAATCCTAGTGCTTGTTCAACGATGAACTGTAAATTGTGTAAATCTGTGATAGTGCTATAGTAAATGTAATTAAGGATGGTTGTAACCAAGGTGCTAATAAATCCAATCGTCTGAACTAGAACCCATCATTTTCGTCACAAGTACCGCCCTACACATGACAATATACAAAACAATAATTGTACCAGGCATTTTGTTTGGGTGTTTAAACATGGTCATATACTCTAAGGAAGAACATGAATTCCTACTGCTTGACAGCAAAATGCTTAGGATCTGTGAAGGATGAAGCAGTTGAGCAGTCTAGGATGTTACACAACAGACTTCTTGATTTATGAACTTCACCTAGTATCATTACGTGCTTACTGTTTTGCTCTACAGTCCTTTAAGAATGTTGACCTCCTGTGAGGCAGATGCCCATTCTTCTCTGTCATTTACCTTTTGCCTCTAGCTTTTCAGTTGCCTGTTATTGTCAGAACAGCAAGATAAAGGATTCTGTGATGGGGTGGGCATGTAGGTAGAATTGGAAGATGGAATGGATACAGAATTATAGTGAAGAAACTTTTAACTTGGCTTTTTAACCTTGCAGTAATATTGGTACTTTCAGATTATGGTCTTCTGGTTTAAGGCATCATGGAGTAGTGTTGTAGGTGGATACCAGTATTCCAGAAGGTTGTGCCACCTCGATCTTTAGGGCTGAAGTGAGTGGGGTAAGGATCAGTCCAATTGTATATGGAGATAGCCAGAAGACCACATGTGTTTGTATTTTCTCCTTCCGCTGGCCACACCATAGTTCAAGCGGTTAGTTGCTGGCTTACCACCGCGGCGGCCTGGGTTCGATGCCGGGTCTGGTCAAGTGGGA
>NW_019740783.1:0-794 GCF_002891405.2 Cryptotermes secundus | reverse complement strand
ATTCTTTCTTAGTATCTTTGTTCTTGATATGATCTAGTGTATTGGCGGCTTTAACTCTATGTACAGATATCCAAAATTGAATGGTCAGTTGCATAAGAAAATAAGTATAATTACTTGTGTATTGTACACGTTTTCATGCAGTACTTGATGTTAAAGGTAAAGTTGTCCCAGCACTTAATAATTAAGCACTACACCATGAAGACGTTTGAGGGAGGTGAGTTATAGCTCCACCATTCTTGACTCAGTGTTATTTGTTTTAAAAGTTATAGTTATTTAGTCTTTATATAAATTCTGCCCATTAAATGAATAGTATTAAATCAAGGGGCACAGTCGTGGAAGAGCATGTGGAGACAGAAGAGAGACACACAACATGGATTCCATTATTCATGTGAACTGCATATAAAGTACAACTCCTGTTCAGTGTTTCGTGTGTTAATGTTTTCCTACATTTAACATGCAGTGTTACCAAGGATAATAATCTCAGCATTAAATTTCCCCACTTTTATGATTTCCTCCATTTAATATCCAAATTCAGTGGTCCCCAAAGAAATTCTAAATGGGAGTTTCACCGTAATACCATTAATTCCATTTGAAGGTTTCTCTGGGAAGCAATAGATCTCAAAACCACAGTAAGGAATATTGTAAATGGAGGGAATTTGACATGGAGATTATTGGCTTGCAGTCAGTGAAACTTAACATGACATGACAGATAACTTAAATGGAGGGAATTTAACATGCAGATTATTGATTTGCAGTCAGTGAAAATTAACATGACATGACAGATAACTTAAATG
>NW_019740782.1:0-470 GCF_002891405.2 Cryptotermes secundus | reverse complement strand
CGTTGCTAACTTGCTAGCTTTGCGTTGCTAACTTGCCAGCTTTGCTTTGCTAGATCGCTAGATTTACATTGCTAGCTAGCTAGTTTTCCTTTGATAACTTGCTAGCTTTCCGTTGCAATCATGCTAAGATTTCGTTGCTTGCTAGCTAATTTTGCGTTGCTACCTTGCTAGTTTTGAGTTGCAAGCTTGCTACCCTTGCGTTGCTAGCTTGCTAGCTTTGCGTTGCTACCTTGCTAGTTTTGAGTTGCAAGCTTGCTACCCTTGCGTTGCTAGCTTGCTAGATTCCATTTGTTAGCTTCCTAGCTTAGCGTTGCTAACTTGCTAGATTTGCTTTGCTAGCTTGCTAGCTTTGCGTTTCAGGCTTGGTAGCTTTGCGTTGCTAGCTTCTTAGCTTTGCGTTGCTACCTTGCTAGTTTTGAGTTGCAAGCTTGCTACCTTTGCGTTGCTAGCTTGCAAGTTTGCTAGATATG
>NW_019740781.1:0-403 GCF_002891405.2 Cryptotermes secundus | reverse complement strand
TGTGTAAGGAAGAATATGTTCTCACTGAATTGGGTCCATTAGAAACCGCTAGTCTCATTTACACATAGCTTAAATTTCCAGTGTGCTAAATAATGAAAATTATAAACGAATGACTGTAGGCTGGGGGCATGTGGTAGCGTAGTTGGTTCAGACACTATGCTACAAGCTGGAAGGTCCTGGGTTTGTCTCCCGATGAGGTCACTGAATTTTTCAATTGACCGAATCCTACCAGCTGCACAACGGCCCCGAGGTCAACTCAGCCTCTAACATAAATGAGTACCAGAAATCTTTCTGCAGTTAAAGGGTGGTCAGCCTGTAAGGCTGACAACCTCACTGCCATCTGTGAAATGACTGTCTTGAAAATGTTGGAATCTCAACGTCTCACAACCCTATGGGCTTCATG
>NW_019740780.1:0-1197 GCF_002891405.2 Cryptotermes secundus | reverse complement strand
CCTGGCGGCAGCAAGCTCCTCTGAAACGTCGGTAAATTTTTACCAGACTACACGACACAATATCCTAGAACACATAAATCTTCATGAATATTCCAACGTATTTTCGGTATGTCTCTGTTGCTGTTGGTCCAGTAAAGACACAGCTCGACACGCCGCAAATTACCGCCGTGGCCTACCTCGAAGCATTAATCAGAATTCACACTGCGACGAGTCATGCGTTATGTCAACAATATTTGTGACCCTGACACAGCACGATGACGTGACGTTTCATTCGAGAGGTGCAGTCAGGGTTCCGCAGGGCTAGACACATCACAGTGCGACTGTCCGACCACTTACAGGGTGGCGACCCTACTGACCCAACATCAAGGCGAGACAGTAATGGGGCATTTGTCACACGGCAAACCCGGCTGGGTGGCGTAGCAGTAACCTTCTAAGTGCTCCCTTCGCCTCTCGGTCGGGACACCGACTATACTGAGATTACCGCTGTTTTCCTCAGCCCGTGCAGCCAAATGTCAGTATACGACTACAAATTTGGTCTCGACCGGTTCCTTCCAGCTGTCGCTGAAAACAAAGCAAACCAGCCCATGTGTTGGCTTCTCCGCACGGGGCTCGAGGGTCGGGCACGCGGTGACGTCATACCTGCGCAAGCTCCCAGATTACGTGCCCTTTGTTCGCTGCTCCAACGGCTCCAACTGCCAACTGTTGGGAAGTGAGACAAGTATTCAGCTGCCAGCAGTACTTCCGGTTACTGTAGTTTCCTTAGTCTCTTCGGGCAGAGAGGTGCCGCACCTCTGCCGGCCAGAGGAAAGTTCAAGTCTGCACATTTCAGCAGGTCCCTATCATGCTGTACGGAGGCTTCCGCTGTACAGCCCCTCTACGCAATGGAGTGGATGTACAGATTCATGTTTTATTGACCTGGGCACTACTTGGAGGTGAGTGGTCAGCTTCATGCTCCGGCCGCTTTACCCCCTGGGACCCATTGGATAGGAGTCTGGGTGGCCCCACAGCCGGTCTAGAAGACGTGGAGAAGAGTCTACCGGGACTCGAACTGCTACCGCTCGGTCGTCCAGCCCGTAGCCAGTCGCTACACCGACTGCGCTATCCCGGCTATCTTAAACCTATGACAAGCCTGTAATGTGCCTGTAGTCAGGGAAAAAATTGCGAAATGTTTCGCTGGCTGAAGGTACACTTACCAGG
>NW_019740779.1:0-437 GCF_002891405.2 Cryptotermes secundus | reverse complement strand
TGTCCAAAAGACATTGAAAAGGACTTTGTCACTAGAGAGAGGTGGTCCTCTAACGGTCACAAATGTTAAATGTTAAAGCCTGCTTTTAGCAAAGAGCGGCGAATTGTTTTATTAGTACAGGAAAGGGGCCAATTTCCAACACCTGATTCATCACGGACNCCCTTAGGAGACCGTTAGATTGAACCCTCTCAATCCACCCCGGGTCAGAAAGACGGTGAAAGCGTGTGAACCCCAACTCTCGCCGCGAAACAGCTGACCGTTGGAGGAATGAGAAATCTATCGAACCCCTCCCCCTTCTAAATTCAGCCAACCCGGAGATTTGGAAGATGGCAACGAGGCGTTCCTCAAATTTTGGCAGGACCTCTGAATCTTCAAAAACGTAGAGTCAGTTTTTTTTGGAGAGTCTCGTAAGAACAGTTAAACTCGCCGGACGCGGA
>NW_019740778.1:0-702 GCF_002891405.2 Cryptotermes secundus | reverse complement strand
TTTTTCTTGGATGACGTCTAATTTTGCCAGGAAATCTTCTTTGTCTTCCCTTCTATCGGCCTTCATTTCTTCCTTGTCAGTTTTTCTATCGGCTNGCCTTCATTTCTTCCTTGTCAGTTTTTCTATCGGCTTCTAATTTGGCCAGGAAATCTTCTCTGTCTTTCCTTCTATCGGCCTTCATTTCTTCCTTGTCAGTTTTTCTATTTTCCTCCATCTCTTCTTTGTCTTTCTTCTAATTGTCCTCTATTCTGTCTTGGTAGGATCTCATGTTGGCGTCCATTCTTGCCACTAGGCGTTCGAACAAGTTTTCAATATCTCGTTTTTCCATTTTGTAGCAGTAAATAATTCAATGCACAAAAATCCAATTATTTGTCAGGAGTGTTTAAGTTCGTAAATATTCTGACACCAAATTATCACGTGTTTTGATTATGAATCTCGTTGGTCACGTGTTGAAGTTCAAATCTCACTTCTGACACCAGTGTAACGTGTTTACGTTACAGAAGACGCCGTAGAGATAGTTAACTGGTTTATTTAACAATCTACAACTATCGGCTACACTTAATTATCACAACTTTACGGGTTTCCACAGTTTACAAATCCTACAACAAATCTCTTAACACTCTCTTCACTTGTCTTCACGTACTACTAACGCGTGAACTATACAAATCTCCCTGAAATACACACTCCGAGTATAACTGTACT
>NW_019740777.1:0-936 GCF_002891405.2 Cryptotermes secundus | reverse complement strand
AAAGCAAAAATTGCAAGCTAGCAACGCAAAACTAGTAAGCTAGCAACGCGAAATGGATTGATAGCAACGCAAAGATGCAGGGATAACAACGCAAAACTATCAAGCTAGCAACGCAAAGCAAGCAAGATAGTAACGTAAAACTAACTAGCTAGCAACGCAAAACTAGCTAGCTAGCAAAGCAAAGCAAGCAAGATAGCAACGCAAAGCTAACAAGCTAGCAATGCAAAACTACCCAACTAGCAACGCAAAGGTAGCAAGCTTGGAACGCAAAGCTAGCAAGAAAGAAACGTGAAGCTCAGAAGCTAGCAACGCAAATCTACAATCTAGCAAACTAGCAACGCAAAGCTAGCAAGCAAGAAAAGCAGAGCAAACAAGCAAGCAAAGCAAAAATAGCAAGCTAGCAACGCAAAGCTACCATTCTAGCAACGCAAAGCTAGCAAGCCTGAAACGCAAAATTAACAAGCTAGCAACGGAAAGCTAGCAAGGTAGGAACGCAAAGCGAGCAAGCTATCCACGCAAATCTATCAAGCTAGCGAAGCAAAGCTGGAAAGATAGCAACGCAAATTGGCATGATAACAACACAAACCTTGCAGACCGGCAACGCATATCTAGCCAGCTACAACGGAAAGCTAGATAGACAGCATCGCAAATCTAGCAAGCTAGCAACGCAAACAAGCCAGCTAGAACGGAAAGCTTTCAAGCTTGCAACGCAAAGCTTTCAAGCTAGCAACGCAAAACTAGCAAGCTAGCAACGCAATGCAAGCAAGCTACCAAAGCAAAACTAACAAGCTAGCACCGCAAAGCCATCAAGCTAGCCACGCAAAGCTACCAAGCTAGCAACGCAAAGCTAGCAAGCAAGCAAAGCAAAGCTAGCATGCTTGAACGCAAAGCTAGCAAGTTAGTAACGCAAAGCTACCAAGCTAGCAGCGCAAAACT
>NW_019740776.1:0-788 GCF_002891405.2 Cryptotermes secundus | reverse complement strand
CTTCCCTGCTTTGCGTTGCTTGCTTTCTTCCTTGCTTCCTTGCGTCGCGTTGCTTGCATGCTTGCATGCTACTTTGCAGAACTTGCTTGCTTTTATTTGCTTGCTAATTTGATATTTCCTTGCTTGCTTGCTTTGCGCAGCTAGTTTGCTTGCTTTGCGTTGCTTGTTTCTTGCTTTTTTCGTTGCTAGTTTGCTAGCTTTGCGTTGCTTGCTTGCTTTGCGTTGCTTTCTTTCTTGTTTGCTTTGCGTTTCTTGCTTGCTAGCTTTGCGTTGCTAGCTATCTAGCTTTTCTTTGCTATCTTGCTAAATTTGAGTTGCTAGCTTGCTACCTTTGCATTGCAAGCTTGCTAGCTTTGCGAAGCTAGCTTGATTGCTTTGCGTTTCCTGCTTGCTTGTTGCATTACGGTCCTTTCTTGCTAGCATTGCGTTGCTAGCTTGCTACATTTTCGTTGCTAGCTTGCTAGATCTGCGTTGCAAACTTGCTAGCATTGCGTTGCTAGCTTGCTACCTTTGCGTTGATAGCTTGCTAGGTTTGCTTTGCTATCTTCGTAGCTTGCTAAATTTTCGTTGCTAACTTGCTAGCTTTGCATTTCTATCTTGCTTGTTTTGAGTTGCTAGCTTGCTAACTTTGCGTTGCTCACTTGTTTATTAACTTTGGGTTTCTTTCTTGCTTGCTTTGCGTTGGTGTCTTGCTAGCTTTCCTTTGCTAGCCGGCTATCTTTCCTTTTCAAGCTTGCTAGTTTTGTTGCTTGCTTGATTGCTTGCTTTGCGTCTCTTGCTTTACAGCT
>NW_019740775.1:0-1172 GCF_002891405.2 Cryptotermes secundus | reverse complement strand
ACGAATGTATAGCAAGGTAGCAACGCAAAGATAGGAAGCTAGCAAAAGCAAAGCTACCAAGTTAGCAAAGCAAAATTAGCAAGCTAGTAACTCAAAAATAGCAAGCTAGCAACGCAATGCTAGCAAGCTAGATCGCAATGCTTGAAAGCTAGCAACGCAAATTTACCAAGCTCGCAACGCAAAGCGAGCAAACTAGCAACGCAATGTTAGCAAGCTAGCAACGTAAAGCCAGCAAGATAGCAACGCAAAGCTATCAAGTTAGTATCCCATATCTAGAAATCTAGCAAGGACAGCAACGCAAAACTAGCAAGCTAGCAACGCAATGTTAGCAAGTTACCAAAGAAAATCTAGAAAGTTAGCAACGCAAACTAACTAAGCTAGCTACGAAAAGATAGCTATTTAGCAACGCAAAGTTAGGAAGCTAGCATCGAAAACTAGCAAGCAAGCAAGATACGCAAAGCTAGCAAGCAAGCAAATCAAAGCTACCAAGCTAGCAACGCAAAGCTAGCAAGCTAGCAAAGCAAATTTAAGAAGATAGCAACGCAAAAATAACAAGCCAGCAACGCAAAGCTAGCAAGTTAGCAAAGCATATCTAGCAAGCTAGAAAACTAGCAACGGAGACTAGCAAGCTAGCAACGCAAAGCTGACAAGCTAGTAACGCAAAGCAAGCATGGTAGCAACGCATATCTCGTAAGTTACCAAGCTCTAAACGGAAAGCTAGGAAGCTAGCGACGAAAAGCTATCAAGGTAACATCGCAAATCTTGCGTGCTAGCAGGCTAGCAACGGAAAGCTAGCAAGCTAGCAACGCAAAACTAGAAAGTTAGCAACGCATATCTAGCAAGCTAGCAAGCTTGCAAAGGAAAATAGCAAGCCAGCAACGCAAAGCTAGCAAGCTAGCTACGCAAAGCTGGCAAGCAAGCAACGCAAAGCTAGCAAGGTAGAAATGAATATCTAGTATGTTAGCAGGCTAGGAACTGAAATCTAGCAAGCTAGCAACAAAAGCTAGAAAGGTAGCAACAAAAATATAGCATGCTAGCAAGATAGCAACGGAAAGCTAGAAAACTAGCAATGGAAAGCTAGCAAGAGAGCAACGAAAAAATGCAAGCTTTTTCGCAATGCTTACAAACTAGCAACGCATATCTAGCAAACTAGCAACACAAAGATAGCAACT
>NW_019740774.1:0-2063 GCF_002891405.2 Cryptotermes secundus | reverse complement strand
CTAGCTTTGCGTTGCTTGCTTGCTAGCTTTGATTTGCTACCTTTCAATCTTTGGTTTCTAGCCTGCTAGCTTTGCTTTGCTAGCTTGCTCTCTTTGCGTTGCTAACTTGCTAGCTTTGTGTGCAAGCGTGCTAGATTTGCGTTGCTTGCTTGCCAGCTAAGCGTTGCTATCTTGCCAGCTGTGCGTTGCTAGCTTGCCAGCTGTGCCTTGCTATCTTTCCAGCTTTCCGTTGCTAGCTTGCTTGCTTTGCGTTGCTTTCTTTCAAGATTTGCTTTGGTAGCTTGCTAGCTTTGCGTTGCTTGCTTGCTAGTTTTGCGTTTCTAGCTTGGTAGATTTGCGTTGCTAACTTCCTAGCTTTACGTTTCTAGCTTGGTGGCTTTGCGTTCCTAGCTTCCTAGCTTTCTAGATTTGCGTAGCTAATTTGCTAGCTTTGTGTTGCTAGCTTGGTAGCTTGCAATATTTGCGTTGTAGTTTGCAAGATTTACGTTGATATTTTGTGAGATTTGCTTTGCTAGCTTGCTAGTTTTCCGTTGCAAGATTTTAGCTTGTTAGATAAAGATTGCTAGCTTGCTATCTTTGCTTTGCTAGCTTGCCAGCTTTGCGTTGCTATCTTGCCAAATTTGCGTTCTTAGCTTTCCTGCTTTGCTTTTCTAGATTGCCTTGTTTTCGTTGTTAGCTTTCCAGCTATGCGTTGCTAGCTTGCCAGCTTTGCGTTGCTAGCTTGCCAGCTTTGCTTTGCTATCTTGCTAGCTTTGCGTTTCTAGCTTTCTAGCTTTCCGTTGCTAGCCTGCTAGCTTGCTAGATATGCCTTGCAAGCTTGCTAGCTTTGCGTTGCTAGCTTGCTAGCTTTGCGTTGCAAGCTTTCTAGCTTTTCGTTGCTAGCTTGCTAGCTTTGCTTTGCTATCTTACCAGCTTTGCTTTGCTAGCTTTCTAGTTTTGCGTTCCCAGCTTGATAGGTTTGATTTGCTACATTGCTAGCTTGGTGTTGCTAGCATCCTAGCTTTGCGTTGCTAGTTAGCTAGCTTTGTGTTGCTATCTAGCTAGATTGCTATATATGCGTTGCAAGCTTTATGGCTTTGCGTTGCTATCTTGCTAGCTCAGCGTTGCTAGCTTGCAAACAGTGCGTTGCTTGCTTGCTAGGTTTGCGTTCCAAGCTTGGTATTTCGCGTTGCTAGCTTGCTAGGTTTCGTTCTAGCTTGCTAGCATGGAGTTACTATCTTGCTATTTTTGCCTTGATAGTTTGCTAGCTTTGCGTTGCTAGCTTGCTATCTTTTAGATATGCGTTGCTAGCTTGCTATCTTGCCAGGTTTACTTTGCTAACTTCTCAGATTTGCGTTGCTAGCTTGCCTGCTTTGTGTTTCTAATTTGCCAGCTTTTCGTTGTTAGCTATCCAGATATGCTTTGCTAGCTTGCCAGCTTTTCGTTGATAGCTTGCTAGCCTTCCGTTGCTAGCTTGCAAGCTTTCTAGTTATGCTTTGCTAGATTACTAACTTTGCGTTGCTAGCTTGCTTGCTTTGCATTCCTAGCTTGCTAGCTTTGCGTTGCTAGATTGCTAGCTTTGCGTTGCTAGCTTGCTATCTTTGCTTTTCTAGCTTACCAGAATTTCGTTGCCAGTTTGCTTACTTTGCTTTTCTAGATTGAAAGCTTTTCGTTGTTAGCTTTCCAGCTATGTGTTTCTAGCTTGCCAGGTTTGCGTTTCTACCTTGCCAGCTTTTCGTTGATAGCTTGCTAGCCTTCCGTTGCTAGCTTGCAAGCTTTCTAGTTATGCTTTGCTAGATTACTAACTTTGCGTTGCTAGCTTGCTTGCTTTGCATTCCTAGCTTGCTAGCTTTGCGTTGCTAGCTTGCTTGCTTTGCATTCCTAGCTTGCTAGCTTTGCGTTGCTAGCTTGCTTGCTTTGCATTCCTAGCTTGCTAGCTTTGCGTTGCTAGCTTGCTTGCTTTGCATTCCTAGCTTGCTAGCTTTGCGTTGCTAGCTTGCTATCATTGCGTTGTTAGCTTGCTAGATTTGGGTTCTTAACTTTCTAGATTGGCGTTACTACCTTACTAGTTTGAGATATTAGCT
>NW_019740773.1:0-1585 GCF_002891405.2 Cryptotermes secundus | reverse complement strand
TTTTGCGTTGCTAGCTTGCCAGCTTTGCGTTGCTAGCTTACCAGCATTAAGTTGCTAGCCTGCTAGCTATCCTTTTCTAGCTTGCTAGCTTGCTAGATATGCGTTGCCAGCTTGCTAACTTTGCGTTGCTTTCTTGCCAGCTTTGCGTTGCTAACTTGCCAGCTTTGCGTTGCGAGCTTTCCAGCTTTGGTTTGCCAGCTTGGCAGCATTGCGTTGCTAGCATGCCAGCTTTCCGTTCCTCTCTTGCTAACTTTGCTTTGCTATCTTGCTAGACGGCTATATTTGCGTTGTAAACTTGCTAGCTTTGCGTTTCTATCTTATTACTTTTGCGTTGCTAACTTGCTAGCTTTGCGTTACAAGCTTGCTAGATTTGCGTTGATAACTTCCTTGCTTTGCGTTGCTAGCTTGCTAGCTTTGCGTTCCTTTCTTGCTAGCTTTGCGTTGATAACCTCCTAGCTTTGCGTTGCTATCTTGATAGCTTGCCGGTGCTAGCTTTCTAGCTTTGAGTTGCTAGCTTGCTAAATTTGCGTTGCTTGCTTGCTTTGCGTTTCTAGCTTGCTAGCTTTTGTTGCTAATTTCCTAGCTTTGCGTTCCTAGATTGCTTGTTTTGCGTTGTTAGCTTTCTAGATTTCCGTTTCTAGCTTGATAGATATGCTTTGCTTGCTTGCTACTTTTGCGTTGCTAACATGCAAGCTTTGCGTTGCTAGCTTGCCAGCTTTGCGTTGCCAGCTAGCCAGCTTTGCGTTCCTAGCTTCCCAGCTTTGCTTTTATAGCTTGCCATATTTGCGTTGCTAGCTTTGCAGCTTTACTTTGCTATCTTACCATCTTTGCTTTGCTAGCTTGATATCTATCATTTGCTAGCTTGCTAGCTTGCTATATATGCGTTGATAGCTTGCTAGCTTTGCGTTCCTAGCTTGCCAAATTTGCGTTGCTAGCTATCCAGATCTTGCGTTACTAGCTTGCCAAATTGCCGTTGTTAGCTTGCCAGCGTTGCGTTGCTAGCTGGATAGCTTTGCGTTTCTTGCTTGCGAGCTTTGCGTTGCTAGCTTGCTAGCTTTGCGTAGTTTGCTTCCTTGCTTTGCGTTTCTACCTTGCTAGCTTTGCGTTGCTAGCTTGCTTTCTTGCTAGATATGCGTTGTTAGCTTGATAGCTTTGCGTTGCTAGCTTGCCAGCTTTGCGTTGCTAGCTAACCAGATTTGCGATTCTAGCTTGCCAGGTTTGCGTTGCTAGCTTGCCTGCTTTGCGTTGTTAGCTTCCCAGCATTGCGTTGCTAACTTGTTAGATTTGCGTGGCTATCTTGCTAGCTTTGCGTTTCTACCTAGCTAGGTTTCCTTTGCTAGCTTGCTAGCTTCGATTTCCTAGTTTGCTATCTTTGCGTTGCTTGCTTGCTTGCTTTTCTTCTCTTGCTTGTAAGATTTCATTACTTGCTTTATATTTCCGTTGCTGGATTGCTAATTTTGCGTTGCTAGCTTGCTAGCTTTCCTTATCTAGCTTGCTAACTTGATAGATATGCTTTGCAAGCTTGCTAGCTTTGCGTTTTGAGCTTGCCAGCTTTGCGATTCTAGCTTGCAAGCTATTCATTGTT